>NC_056737.1:1489155172-1489360172 GCF_019279795.1 Protopterus annectens | reverse complement strand
ATGGTAAAGAGTAATGGACAAAGAAGAGAGCCTTGCAGTACAACAAGGTCTGATTTGAATTTAGAGGTCATAGTATTCTTCTAGAATATACCTTAATATCTGACTTGTAAGCAATTGCTAAACCATGGCAGTATGGTATTACTGATGCCAGTTTTGTGAAGCCTCTGTAAGAGCATGCCGTGGTCTGTTGTATCAATGACTTTCGATAAATTGAAGAATAATGCAGCAGTAGATATACCTTTCACAAATTTTTTGCAATGTAATTGGCTAGGTCAGCTAGAGCTTGGACTGTAGTGCCTTTATGTCTGCTGCTTGATGGGATAGGCTCTGGTACCTTGCAGCCCACAACTGGATAAAGTGACTTTTAAAAACTAATTGATGGATGGATAAAATAAGACAAATTATAATGCTTTCAGTATGTTAGATTTGAGATCCCTCTCAAAGAATGAAAAGAGTAAATTGTACTCGAAGAGGGTGGTCTAATGGTTACGGTGCTTGCCTTACATACACATGGTGCAGGGTTTGAGCCTCACAAGGGATAATTGGCTAGGCTTAAAATGGCTTGCAAGGGCAGTCAGACTAATACTAATCTATGAGCCTATGTCTGTCAGAAGTGGTACTGGCTGCCTTTTTTCCCAGCACCATACTTGTTACTAACCTAGCTGCATTTTACAGGGTAGAAAATACATTAAAAATGTATATGTGCAAAACAGTATTGTTAGGATAATTAGCATCTGTACATCGGGAAAGTATTTAAACTTGCTGGTTCGTGCCCCTTGGCTCTCTAGTTTGGTTCCTTCCTCACACTTCATTATGGAACCTGCCTGCCCTCTCTGTGTATGCATGAGATTCGGTTAGGTTCCTAACATAGCTAAGACAAGCAGGTTAACTGAACTGGTGATTCTTCAGATTGTAGTTATGCATCCACGAAATGCATGTTTCTGTCTGTGTGGGCATCCTGCAATGGACTCGTGCTCTGTGCAAATTGGCTCTGTGCCCTGCATCAGTTGGCTACTCAAATCGGTTGTAGCTCCTCCACAAACCTGAATAGGACAAAGCAGGACTTGGAAAAATGAATAAATAAATGCAACAAACAAAATAAAAACTGATTATTTTAACAACAAATATATCACTTCAAGTCACAATAGGTTACTTTATATTTTGCAGGTATAGTATCACAATATTCAATTTATTGACAAGAGCAATATTCTGTATGGCACACAACACATTTTGGACGTGAAACTCATAATTTTGCACCACACTTTAGAAGAATATATTTTGTTAAATTAAAAACAGTGTTTTGTTGAACAGTTAGTTGAACTATACTCCTCAAGCATTAGTATTTGCACATGACACATTATAAATCAGTCAGAGAAAACAGAAAGAAAATGTAGCCAAACATTGTTTAAAAAAAGCTTTATTCATTGACTACTTCAACTGATATGCATCAGCAAAAGATCTTTACACAATAAAAGTAAAGAACCCTAATATATTTGAAAAAAAATGCATCAGTTAAGGAAAAATGACATAGTAATTTATGCATTATAAACAGCAACTCTTTTGTTACACTAGAATGGCTACATCTAACCATCAAACACACAGCAAATGATTTAAAGTTAGCCAAGTTCTCCTAGGGGGACAACAAAAGTTAACAATGATGGAGAATGCATTTATTATAATACACTAAATAAAGTTCAGCTCCTCATAAAAATGACATGCAAATGGTTATTGAAGAAGTGGAACAAAGTTTTAAAATGGATACTAGTTTATAAATATTATGACTTTTATAGTCCTTCCCACAGATAAACTTTTATTTATTTTTGAATCCCAAAAGTATAAAAATGCTTGCCTTGGCTAACTTATTTTTAAGTAATGAGTGAAATTGCATCAGTTTGCCCATCTTAGTAGGACTCTTGCGTGCGCCCTGATTGATTTTGTTTCATAGATTTCTCAGGTGTTATTAGTGTGAAATGATAAAATAGACTCTTGTGTACAGCAGTCAGAATTAAACTGCAAAATTATTCACAATATACATGTACATTATGTTCTCTACATGGCATTCACATACACAAAATGAAGGAAGGTGGGGTTTTAAACTGTGTGTTTTTAATTTAAACTAACAGTGATTTTAGCAAATTATACATTTTATATACATTAACAATATTTAGACCTTCATTCTGTCATGAGTGATACTGTAAATTATATTGTCTCGAACACTGCGTTTGTGTCCAGGTACGTAATAGCTTACAGAATGCTTTTACATTTCACTTTTTGTACTACGTTTTATCTCTCGATGTGAAACTTGTCAGACTCCAGAAATAGTAAGAAAAGAATAAATAGTTTAATGCAGAACTCAGGATTCAGGTGAGATTTATTTAAAAGCAATATCATTAACAAGTGTTTCATTTTTAATAAGACAGTGTTCAATAAAAGGTTAGAATAGAAAATAAAGGACTAGATAGGGATTTTTTCTAGCCTCATTGCTTTCTTGCTGTTTAGAAGTTGCCTAATTACATTGCAAGTGTGCCATATAATCACAGAAATGCTCATGTTTTGGTTAATGCACTTTTTCCGTAGCCAACTCTGCCTAAGGATGAGGGAGACAGTTGTTTGCTCAAGACATTTCTCATTATGGAACAGTGACAGCAGTTTTGTTGCTAGAAATGCACATTTTAAAATATAGTGTTAGAGTATTAATATGTGTGAAATTTTTGAAATATGTTCTGCTTGGAGATGTAAAAAATACACCGTGTTCAACAGGACCCTTGAAAACAAAATCTGAATTCAGCATTACCATACTTAAAAGAAAAGAAGTGAAGAGATATTCACCATTTGCAGAAGTTAAATAAGCTTAATTTTCTATACAAGGCTGATTTATAGTTTATTTTGTTAAATTTAGAAATAAATCTATTCCAAAAAGATAACATTGAAGACGAATGATGGTAATCTAGAACCACATGCACACATAATGCTCAATGGGGACTGGGAAGGAACAGTGGGAAGGGCACAATAAAAAAACCCTTCTTTGCATCTGTTAGGGTGAGTCCTTGATAGCATGCCTTGATCTTCTCTTCACACACTTTCGACAACTGCTTACAGCAAGGGCTTCACCACTTGGCCATGCTGTTAAGGGGAAAGTCAGCCAGGTGGACAAGATCATTGAGGGGAGACTCCCAAGATATGGCTGATGGCAGACAGCTGAGTTAGGAACCACCAATAAAAATGATAAGAACAGCATCATCAAAAAGTAACGCATTAAACGTTGAGACAATGCTATATTGAAATGAATTGCACAATGCGTACTTACTTCCTAATACTTTTAATATTAGTATTTAAGAAAAGGTATTCATGTCTTTCAGTGATGCATATCTATGTGAAGTAAGACACCTGCTTCAAGGCAAAGATTCTGAATGGCTATCTGTAGAAAAAGTGAACTCCAGCAATGGTCAATACAAGGGGGGAGGGGGGTATTAACTTGTCCTCAACATGCATAAACATAGTAATACATTATTTATGGGGAGGGGGCAGAGGAATGAAGGTGTGGTTCACTTTGCTTGGAGACTCATCCTTCACATTGCTGGCTGCTACTAAGCATGTTTATCTTCAGTCGGGTGTACAACATATGTATTTCTATATTATGTTATGTTATTGTCCATACAGCAGAAGCTTGAATATATATATTACCAAATATACAGTTTTGTGATTACTGTATAAGCCCTAATCCCTGGCCTACTATATATTTTGAAATGTATTCATTATATTAAGGGAGCAAGCCAACTGCACCCTCAATATGGGGGCTGTGCTCTTCATTTCTATTATTTTATATAACTAAATCAAATGTTGCTACAATTCATACTTAAGATAAATTTCTCCAGTGCAGTGATGTTGGATGAAAAGAGCTGATTCACTCTTCTGTAGTTTTTCTTTTTCTTTTTTTTTTTCTTTGTTCCTGGTTCCTTAGCTGACCTTCAGTTGCTTGGCTTTTCCTCCTATGAATTTCAACCTCCTCTTGTGCAACCTGACAGATGGGAAGAGGACTGAGAAATATATGTCACTATTTGTATTACTCCCACCCCCCATAAGGTTGGCATTGGCAGACAGAGATGAGGGGATTAGAGAAGAGGTGTTGAAACCCGCAGTGTTGTTTACTGCAGAACTATGCTTATTAGGCTTCCTCAGTATGGTACCATTTGTTATGGAGGCATGGGCTGGCCAATAAGGGTATGCATCCCCTAGGCCATGACCAGCCATCAGGACATCAGGCCCAGTGAAAAACTTGGGCCTCCACCAGGTGTCCATGAGTCATTTGCCTTCACTGGCACACAGCCTTCCCATGATCCTGCCCATCCTACCTGCCATCTCAATCAGTCCTCCTTGTCACTAATGGATCCTGGGTAGCCAGGGCCATAGTCAGGGCTTAATCCCATTATGCCACAGGAGCTTAACAGTTGCTTACTTAGCATTTTCCATTACTAGTTACCACTTAACTGCACAGATATTGTGGTTTTATTATCCTTTCTGCACCACAGCCCTTCCTTCAACATTTCAGATTCACAGTTCACCAAATCTGATTCCTACAGCATATCTCTTAGACTAGAATGTTTGAAAAATACTGCTTAGATATTGACAACTAGCATGAAGTGCTTTATCAGCGGTAGCCAGCAGAGTTCATTGATACACATTGATACAACTCAGCATTCCACATTCTTCCCACAGGTAATGTGAACATGTCATTACCCCCCACCCTCCCATTTCTAAGTGCACAGCTGACTCTTTAAATTGCCAAGATCCAAATCTTGACTGTCTCAGCTACCAAGTGAAGAAATCAACCAAGTTCACCAACAAGACAGAAAGAAATGCTGCCCGCTTACCAAGTGACTATCTTAAGAATTCAGGTTTTGATTATTGCACTCACAGTCTAGCACCTATCTGAAACTCTTTACAACTGTAATTGATAAGAAAGAGTGACCACACATCCCTAAATTCAATCACTCATTTTCATGTTAGGCAACACCATAGTCAGATTAGACCGTTACACAACTGATTACTTCTGCTTCACCCCATTATGCATCCAGCAGTGCTGTTGTTTCAGCTAGCTATTGGAATACTTACAGAATACTGCAGTCAGAAATGTAAATGCCTTACTGATGAATACGTATATGCTTATCCATATATCATACACCAGTCAGCTATAAAAATATTTATGGCTCTATAATCATCAGTGTAAGCTAACATCAATTCTATAGGTCAAACACAAACCATCGACTTTTGATGTACATTTGTAAAGTCTGATACATATGAAATGAGTGTTTTTTTCCAGGGGAAAGCCTACTTCCACATGTATGGGATTTGTACCTCTCGAGTCATAACTATAAATGTATTAACTGCAATACTAAACATGCAGTAGAGAAAAGGACAAACCCACTTACCCCACTGGCACCTGATTTCAGCAGAACATTATTATCACCACTGACTTGCAATGTAAGTGAAAGAAATGGAGTCTCTGTTTCTTTAATTTACACCGTGACTTACATACAAAATGAAAAACTGATAAATGGCAGTGTAAATAAAGGATAACATATTCCTATCACTAACACAAATATAACAACATCAACAGATAACACAATAAGTAAAAGGAACAAACCAACGAACCCTTTTTTTTTATTTCGACAGTTATGTACCAGTGGAATATACCATTAAGTCATGTTTTTTGATGAAAAACACATTAATGTGATGCATTGTGTTGGATATCTTGAGTAGTGGTTAGCACCAAAACCTGTGGGAGAGATGACGAGGGGGAAATGATTGACCAAAGAGAACTGTTCAAGTCCTCTTCCGATTGCATAGTTTCATAGGACAGTATCTAAACTAAATGATGTACAAAACAAACTGAAGCAGACTGAAGAGGGGTGTGCATAGTAAAGGAGGATGACATAACTGGACAGTGAGTGAAAAGGTTACGTTATCAGTCTTTCTTTGGAGGGAAAGCATTTAACTCATTACAGCCGAGTGCTCCTCCAGGCGCCTTCTGCAGTTAACCCCTACTGCTCCTCTAGGCGTCAAATATGGATTGTTCATATTTGCATTAATAATTCCAAAACCATGTTACTTACAAGGTACCAGGATATTTTGTCTTGAGCCATATGTGATGGCAAACACAACTCTATTGATATTTGACCTCTTTCAATGAGAGTTTTCTAGAACTCTAAGGTGATAACTTAGTTTTTAAAGGCTTAAGCCACGCCCACTAGGGGTTAAAGGTGCACACTCAAAAGAGCTTTTTCGGAGTGAATTTATATGCCAATTAACTTCAGCAATGCATGCAGTACTGACAAGATGATTCGTACAAAGTGTGAAACGATCTTTGCTTACATGGACACGATGTCAAGGAATTGATTGGGAAGAGGTTCTTATCACTCAGTATAGCCTGTGTTTCTATGTATCTTGTGAAATAAGAATATGAACAGACAGTAATGTTCAGACAGGAATAGAATAAACCGTCATCACTCAACACATTTACTTATTCTTTCGCATATATACCAATATGTAAATAAGAGAGATTTTTGGAAACCAAACCCTGCATTATGTTTTCCATCATGGAAATTATCCTGTTAAGTCAGTTACCTTGTCTGTGTTTGCTAGGACATATAAAAGTAGAAAAAAAAATAATTTGCTTTAGCGCAGATATTTCACGGTGAGACTGTCTTTTTCTCAACTTAATTGTTCAAATATACAGTTAGTAAAAAAAAATCATCAAAACTGTTTGTATTATTTCCACTTTGAAAGGGAAATACCCCAAGCAGTCATAATTAGCAGTTATATTTTCTAACTTGTTATTCTGTATGACTTGATAAATCTAATAAGATATGCAGATATCCACAAAAAATCAGAAATCCAGTCCAAAACTGTGAGCATACTATAAAGACATAGAATGTAGAAATGAAACCATAGCATGTGAAGAACCTTCAGGAAAAAAAGAATGCATACATATATGTTATGTATTTATGTATCAGGCGTTTGTTTAGGAGTTTCCAGTTTGAACGCAAAGAGCAAAAGCACTTTTAATATGAGTTGCATTATATATAAATGTGATGTGTGGTTTTCTGGAACTTGTTATTTCATCATAACTTACAGTGCTGCTTGTTCTGCAATGAAGCTCCGAAGTTTCTATTATTATTCAGATCTGGTTACTTCTGGTTAATTTTTTCAGCATGTGTAATCTAAAATAATATTTTTCTGGAAATTCCGATGTGTGGCATTTGGTGTGATTGTCACAGCCATAACCATTTAAAGCCACTTACTAAATGCCCTGTCCAGCCACAATGCACCCCCTACTGTGCTATGCACTCATTAAATGTGTTGCAAGGTGGGTGGAAGTTCAGTGTCATTACTGCGGGGTACATTTATGTTGTACCACAATATGCACAGTAGTGTGCTCATGCAACCTAAGGTTCAAGTCATCAATGGTATTCTAAAGGGAGCACATGGTGTGCAGAGGTGCAATGGAAAGGGCTATTACCTTAAGTGCCACATTGTTACGAGACAGTGAGCCATTACACTGATCATATGCTAACAACTGCAGAATGCTGGTGTGAACAGTTACTCTCATGACAACAGGCTGGTAGAATGTCCCTTTCAATACACGAGGATAAACACATTCAGTGAATGCATCTGACATCAGTGGTAATATGCCTGCATCACAAATAAATGGGAGAGTTAGCAACTAGCTTTCAATGCAGAGCTATGGTTATTACACCATAAGCGATGCACATGACTTCATATTGCTCAGTTGTTTTGCTTTGGATTTTTTGAGGGTTTGTCATTGGGTTGAGGGTACCAGGGACACAGTTTCCTGCAGAGAGAGTGAGTGAGGATAAAACCCAAAAGAAATATGCATGCAGAGTTTATTGAATATGTGTTGCAATTGTTTCCTGCAAAATTTCTGTGTAAATTATTTGTAGTTGGGTGTGGCTGTCTCACACAATTTGTGCTGCCTTTCTGCATGTGGGTGAGTGTATGTATTTGCATATATATATATATATATATATATATATATATATATATATATATATATATATATATATATATATATATATATATATATATGTATCTCTCTCTCTGTGTGTATATATATATATATATATATATATATATATATATATATATATATATATATATATATATATATGGTTTACTATCAAAATCTCGCAACTCACTTGTGTGAGTATTCACTTACATGACCTGAAATGTCGTAAAATCCAATTTCTGAATGGTCACATAACCAAAATTGGGAATTAAGGAAAGTCAACAACTCAGGAATGTCGAATTTACCAAAACTACCTACAGTTCCAGTTATGTGCTACAAAAGTTTTGCGGGGGGTGTAAGCCCCCTGCACTGCCCATGTAGGGGAGTGCACCCCCCCGACCCCTGCTACTTATATATACAAACTCTAAGATCACACTACAGTGAAGGAAAGGGTGGATTTCCCAATCCCCACTATAGTGCAATTTCCATTCAAAATAATGAATCTACAAGAGTGAATGCTCACTAGCATTCACTCTTGTGGATTCAAACGTTTAAAAATCGATGTTACAATACCCTGGAAGAGTGCCTTTCGATCTTCCAGGTCATGTAACTAGTTTATGACATTTTGATGACAAACCTATATATATATATATATATATATATATATATATATATATATATATATATATATATATATAAAAACACACAATCACACACATGCAGACATGGTTTCATTAGTCTGACTTGCTCTCTATTTTGTTTTTATTTGTTGCAATCACATTGAATAAATGCACATTTATATTCATATACCCACACTTTCAACTGGAATATCACTAGAGGATTTGATAGGAAATGAAGTTAATATCATTGAAACTGTGATGATTTTTACACAGCAAAACACTGGTATATAGTTATAAAGCTGGGTATTCAGAATGACAATATTATGAGACAGTGAATTAATTTCTTTGAAATGTGCTTTTTCAGTCCACATTGTGACCAAATATCTCAGGGTACTCTGTTAGAAATAATTCAATAATCTGATTCTGATATATCATGTAGACAGCCATATTTCCAGTTTCTTTTTCTGGTCTCATGAGAGTTGGTCCGAATACAATGCCTAAACTCTGCATTGTCATCAGGTTTACATCTGACTTGGCTGCCACTCTGAAATGAAAGGAAATAAAAATCAGTAATGTAAAGTAATTCTGAATCACTTATTGAAATTCTGCTGTCTTGCTCTACTCCATGAACTCATTGATGGTGTTTAAATCTGTTATGTGTTCTTGGAAGTACCCTGAAACACAACATAAAGCTTTGCAGTTTGACTACCAAGGTAACAGTTGTCCAGAGATGTGGACCCCAGAATACCACTACGATAGCATAATCATAGTTATCAAACTTATTCAGACAGCAGCACTGACCGTATAGTGTCTTACTGTAAACAGAGACAGTAAAACAATGTAAACAAATGTAGGTTAATCTATATAAAAACTAGCACAAAAAGCTGAATGTCAGTTCTTATGTTTGTTAGAGTACAATAGGGGCAGTGTCAGTTGGAGGTAATGCAGGATTCGTAGTCAAGTTATTGCTCAAAGATGACATTTATTATTATCCAGTTCAAATTCTCTGGCATGTTTAAAAAGAAATTCCATTTTGTGCTACTTCACATTACACAAATAGTAGTGTAGAACCATGCATCAGTCTCTACATTTCACACTTGCATTATACTAAAGGAAAAAATTAACTTTGACCCCCATCTCCCTGCCTGCCCACTGCCTGTCCATTCACATAAACATCAGTTTCTATTGTGCAGAATGTTCTGCTGCCATGAATGACTCTGAATTGGTAAGTAACCAATGCTTCATTTCAGACTGGCCTGTCATAGAGAACAAGTGTGAGGAATTTAAAACTCTCTTTTCACCAAAATAATCCAATAACTTAAACAATGTATCATGTGCAATTTGTAGCTTACCCACTGTGCTTTTATTCGGTGTGGGGGTGATGATGAAGGTGAAGCCCAATGACATTTTTATAAAAGAAATGACTTGCCATTTTTAAATATTGTCACTGTATGATAGAACTCTATTTCTTTTACTCCTTTTTTCACTAATGGAAGTCTACTAGTATAGTTTAGCAATATAATGTGCAAATGTGTGGCCTTGTAGATGACATTGCCTACACAGTAACACTGATACAACTTAATAAGTGTATTATTTTATACTTGCAGAAATGTGAAAGAAATTCTTTGCATAATTTTTATATTTCCTTTGCATGATTTGTAAATTGTGTGTGTGTGTCTGTGTGTGTGTGTGTCTGTGTGTGTGTGTGCATTTGTGTGTGTGTGCTTGGGTTAGTACATGCGCCCATTTCATGCACATTTCACTATATGCATGGATCTTTGTGCCTGTGAGTGTTCAGGTATATGCACAGACAAAAAGAAAGAGTAAATATACAGAAAAGAAACAGATAAATGGTAGTGACTTATCACTCAAAATTGTACTCCCCCTATGTGCTAATAATTATGCACACAACATACCTAATCCCACATACAGGATAGCTTCACCTTCCATTTATCTTTATTTTATTTATTTCTTCGATTTGGAGATAACCTGAGAGTAATATCTTGTTATATAATTTGCTCAGTCATACACAGCAGGCAAATGAATGTTGAAGGAATCAAACCATGGACTACAGGAAGTAGACTGTTAACAGTTAATCACCTCAATCATCTGGATTAACAGCCTCCTTTTACCTGACCAAGTATGGAATCCCATTTACTACTCAAGTCCTCATTTTTCATAGTTTTCTCCAACATGGTATTTGCATCAGCATCTGATTATTTTAAATGCTTCTAATGAAGGAGTTAGAACTTGTCTCTTAGGATGCTGATTTTCTTCAAGCATATGTCTCAACTAGAGAAGAATTCTGGGAAAACCCAAAAGTGAAGGGCGCAGAAAGGCCCAAAAATCAGGGATAGATTTTAAATATTGCACTTCTCAAACATAGAAGGTTGCTAAAGTAATACATTTTTTTCATTGATATGCATTTTATTGAAGGATATGAAGTCTGAAACACAAAATGTGTCATTCTTTAATGACTTCAATCCTCAATGATCTACCATAGTAAGGGCAAATTTGGGAGGGTCAGACCAAAAATAAGAGACAAAAATCTGGACATTTTGAGAAATTATGGACAGTTGACATGTACACCTCCAAGCCTGATTCTGACCAATACACAAGTGCAGAACTGCATCTTTGCAAGCTGGTCTCTAATCCCTAGTTATGACAGTGTCTGGTACCCTGGACCAGTTGTACAACCAATTGTTGACACCTACAGTGCAGTCTATTACAGGCTCAGGCCAGCCATGGGCAGACAGCAAATCACAGAATATTACTCTGCATGTTGTCTATAATCCTTATCCAGTTTTACAAACTCCATCTGCTATGTGTTAGGTCACATTGTCAGGTAATTGTTCTCTCTATTTCTATTTCTTTGTTCTCCATTTCCTGCCAGCCATTAGCTACCCCTCAATCCCCTTTACATTGGGGGAGCCATCAAGGTGCTTTTTTCTGCTTCAGCCTTACCTCATTACCATATGGCCATCTGGAGTTGCAGGAATCTGACAATGCTAGAACCTCTGACCTTGCACTTCCATATAGGTATCTGTCCTTAACCACAGCATGCATACACTGATTGCTGGACATTCTCTGCCCTTATACTGCCTGCTGTAACACACAGCCCCTGCAGGATGCCAGAAATGTAGTGGAGAGGCTGCTTCCCTTCCTCCATGATGGCTGAGATGTTTTTGATGAAACATTCCACCCTTCTTCTCTGATATATCCTTGTCAATAACTGATACAGGATTATCTGGATCACAGTCAGTGTTTTAATTACTTTGTGCAATGCAGCCATCTAGATTTTTTTTTTTCTAGATGGACAATAACATTTAACTCCATTCCCCATCAGATCTCCTTGTCATCAGCTCTTCCAGCTACAGATTCAAGCAAACAATTTGCTTTCTATTACATGATAGGTCGGTACTAGGCTATCGGCCCTGGGGCCTATACAAGCCCAGCCAAAAAGGTACCCTGGCTTTTGCCACCCAAGAAAATTATTTTCCTGTGCCACTGTTGAGCAGAGCCACAGAGGTGATCCCCGGGGTGAATTTCCTATTTCCCATCCAGTTTTCCTATTTCCCATCCACCTAGTTTCATCATCTTAGAAGTGGACTCCATTTTTCAGAAATGGTTTTGTCTTCTTCTCCAGTCTCATAACAGATCTTGAGGATTTTATCTGAAGAGGTCCATGGCATTCACTTATTCTCTCCTGTATGTGCCTTTGTAGAGCAGCCCATCTCTGCCAAAATAGCAAAGGAAGCTTATGTATATTTACAAAAATGTGCCTATGTTCTATTAGCCTCACCCTCCCAGAGCCTTTCATGGTCAATTGCATGTTTTCACGGCAACCTATTAGTGGTGGTGTAGTTGTGTGAAAGACAGGTAGTCATACAAATCCTATCAACTCTGCTTAGAAATAAGAAATCTCATATCAAGCACTTTGGAGATGCTGGGAGATGGATCACACTTGTGTCTTCCAAAATGGGCCTACATTTTCTGTTTCATACCTATTCTGCTCTCTTCTATGGTTAATTGTGACATATATGGCTATCAACCAATGTTCATCTCAATCAAGCAAAACTCTCTACCACCCAAACAATTACAAAATAGTTGGCTAAAACATCAGAAAGTGCACTGTCACTGTTTTTTTGAAGAAGCTCTGCCTCTATCCTTTGCTCACCGCACCCCATGTTTAATTGCAATTAATGAGAAGTCACCATGAACTGGAAAAAAATTACATTTCTGACAGTAAACTCCTTTGTCAGACATTACCATTTTTAAAATCAGAGGCAGTATTTTTCAACTTAAACTTCACCCAGACTGTATCTGGCATTTTTTTTTTGCTAGTGGTACTTGTGTCATATGAGTACCCTATACCACTGTGCCCCTGTAGTATGCAGTCCCAGCAGTGCAGTGCAGAATCATTGGAGGAGGTATGATTATACAGTAGAAGTTTACGTTGGTGACAGAGTGCATTTACTCATGCTATATTGCACAGCATCCTCTGTAGGTGACTGATGTCACTTTGAATGCCCAAATTCTTACATATTGAATTAAGGGTGTTTAATGGTTAATGTATGAACTACATTTTTTTTTCAGGAAAGATGTGTGAAGTAGCAGTACTACTGAAAATCATGAAGTGCTTTTATAGATAAAAGTTCACAAATAAATATATGTGTTTTTGAAATACAGTGGAGTTTCCTTAGTGTCTTCTATTATGTTTTCTTTATTTTTTATCTTTGTCCTGCAAAATAATACTGATTAAAATAAGTATGTTAGAATGAATGATTATTACATATCGTGACACATGCAGGATGCTTATTTCATGATCTACAATATCAGCTGATAAACATGACCAGTTATTTAGGATGTTCACAATGCGTATCCTATTTCAGAGAAGAAAACTGCATGGGTATATAGGAGAGTGGCACAGTGCATTGTGGGAAATGTTCAAACCTTCATTAAGAGCATTAGTGTTAGCTCCACTTTCTGTTCTCCCAATGCTGTAAAGATACATCAGTAAAATTGCTGGGATTCCTTTTAAGAAATGTAATGATCACAGAATATTTGTAGTCTTTTGAACATTACATCCCCCTTGTGTGTTGTGTGCTGATGCACGAGTGTGCATGTGCATCTGTGCGTGTTTATTCATGTGGTGGGTGAGTGTGTGTGTGTATGTGCGTGCATATATGTGTGTGTGTGTGTGTGTGTGTGTGTGTGTGTGTGTGTGTGTGTGTGTGTGTGCAGTCTTGCATGTGTGTATCCATGAATGATGTGTGCACCCACAATGCATGTCTGTGTATATAATGTGTGCATGCATGTGTTTGTGTATATCTGTGTGTGTGTGTGTGTGTGTGTGTGTGTGTGTGTGTGTGTGTGTGTGTGTGTGTGTGTGTGTGTGTGTGGTGCTTGCATATGTGTATGCATGCATGATGTGTGCGCCCGCACGCACGTGTGTGTATATGATGTGTGTTTGTGCATCTGTGCATGCATGTGTTTGGGTGTGTGTATGTGTGTGTGTGTGTCTGTATGTGTTTATGAGTTTAAGTGTGTATCATCTGTGTGTGTGCATATGACTCTATATATATATATATATATATATATATATATATATATATATATATATATATTTGCATTTCATTTGCATTTAATTTTGTGTGTGTGTGTGTGTGTGTGTGTGTGTGTGTGTGTGTGTGTGTGTGTGTGTGTGTGTGTATTGAAGGGACATGATTCCTATCCTGTCACTCATATTTCAGGGTATGTTCTGTAACTATGACATTTTTAGAACTCCAGTGGTAATATTATTAGAAACCACTGCTTGACAAGTGGCTAAACAAGCATTTGAACAGAGCTATTTGCTTGTTTAACTTGTGTTATAACAATGTATTATTTCTGGTACAGAAAATAAATAAGCATCTGTATAAATCCATTACATATCTCCATGTGTTTTGAAACTGGAGTTAGATATTCTTACTTTAAAATGTTAAAATAGACTACAAAATGCTCTTCTCACTGTTGTAACAAAACAACTAAAGTGATAACGTTTCAGAGTTGTCATTTGCTTCTTTGCTTTTTCTAAGGAAATAAAATTAGTCATGTTAGCATAGTAAATTCTGTACTCTAATGTTGGTTAAGGTGTAGCTCCTGGGGAGGCCTAGACATCATGACAGAGTTAAAATATTTAATACCATGAAAAACTGATGTAGCCAGCTTTTTTAGTGTATTCTTAATAAAGGGATTAAGAACATTTTAATAGGCTGCATAACAAGGGAGAATCTGAATTGCTATCAGTAGTTATTATGGGTCTATATTATAACACGAAAGAGGCATTCAAGTGAACGCCTCTTCGTCGACATGTAAAGACTGATCACACTAAAGCGCAAATTGTCAAAACAGTGAATTCTTTCCCCTGGAAAGAATGTTTGCTCAAACACACACACTTACAAACATAGCTATAAATCCCCCCAGAACCCTCAACATGGGGGGCACTGCCCCCACACCCCCCTAACTAAATATACCAACTCCAAGATCGCACTACAGTGGAGTAAAGAGCAACACTGTGTAGTTGGCCAACTACACCTTTGCCCTGTAAAGAATTTATTGAATCGCTTAAATGCGTTTCGATGAATACATGCCACTCATTTGGTGTTTGATATTACAACATTTCGACATTGTAATATAGACATGTTATTAATGGTACTAGAGATTAATGGGATTACATCCAGTGGTCAGTGTTAGAAATTAATGGCATCACATCCAGTGGTCAGTGTTAGAGATTAATGGCATCACATCCAGTGGTCAGTGTTAGTTGAATCATGGCCATGCTTTATCATGGTTTCCTAGTTGGGGAGCTCATTCCTGAATTAATTTCATACCCTGACTGACTTGGAGTGCATATTTATTTCATTTTAAATCTGGCTGTGTATGTGTATTGGAGGGACAGCTTATTAAAAGAAGAACAAAATAATTAATAAGTTAGTGATTAAGTGGAAAGTGCTGAGCTGTCCCACTTAAATATTCAGATTTTGTTTCCCCCTTCTGTTTTACTTCTGCTTTGCCAGACACTATTTTGACACTGTTCATTGTTGTGTCATATCTACAGTGAAATATCGTCTGCTTATGACATGCATGCTGATACTACGTCTCTACTCCTTCTGCCTCCAATGTTTCTAAGTGCATACAAGAATTTCAGCACATAATTTCTTACTTATCCTTTCAGAATACTCTGTAAAGCTTTGTGACCCAGCCTCTATGACTGCACAGTATGACATATGCACCTTTTGAAAGGCAGCAACATGAATATATATGTGATTTTCAGATGGTATATGCTTTGGAACCTGGAAGCAATAAACTGTTCATGAGAAGTCATATTCTGTGATATACTATACCTCCAATAGCTCATGACTTAGGAATGTGGGCAGGCTCTAGGAAGTGGTGCATGCATAACATTATTTATTGAAAGTTTAATAACATTTTAATTAAAACATGTAATTTGCATTTTACTATTTTCCAGATGAGGCATTTCTGAACCACAACAAAGTAATACATTATATAGCTACAGTACATTTAATCTGCCTCCTGCCAAATTTTTCTTCTGATCCAATTGTAATTTGTTTTAAAATGCTTTCTTGTAAACAAGCACCATGAGAGTATGAAGACTAAAATGTACTAAAAATATAGAAGGATAGAGCTGTGATAACTAGTAACCTATGGAGATACTGTATGGCAGCTTAGCAGAAATATAAAATACAATACAATACTTCATTACTAAGAAGTGATACATAAGAAACTGAATTTCACTTTTCCTATAAGCCAGCTGGGCAGACACAGCATAAGTAAGGATACTGCATGTTTTATGGCTTTATTCCTTTAACTTAGACATGTACAGATGCGTTGTGAAGAAGCATCCTGAAACATACCATAAAGGGGTATTTATACATTAGAAATGACAGATGAAGAGCACAGGCAGCAACATATTTTGTCTTCGTTCACAGAGAGAGCTGTAAAAAGGCTTTGGTTTGAGTCATTCTGATTAATGTGTTATGATGGGACCTTTCTGTTAATGTTGTCTTTAGCAGATTTAGCAGATGAGTTTGTAAAGAAGATAGGTAAGAGTGCTACAGATATCACATGGTTTAAGCACAATCCTTGCTGTAAGGCAAATTGAAAAATATACTTGCTGGCTGTAGTAGATACAAAATACTTCTAATTAAATATATATATAAATATAAATATATATATATATATATATATATATATATACACACACACACACACACACACACACACACACACACACACACACACACACATATATATATGTGTATATGTATATATATATATATATATATATATATATATATATATATATATACACATACATACATATATATATATATATATATATATATATATATATATACTATGTGTAGTAATTAACTTGGGGAACAATTGCATGGTAAGCACTGACAAGCAACGTGAGTGCAGGCTATTATAGATCTGTTAGGCTGACCAGTTGTGTATACGTTTAGTAGGAGGGCATTACCAGCATGGAAGCACTGACAGAGAATGCATTTTTCCTGGTAACATATTAAGCTTGAGTATATTTGTTTATATTTCATGGTCTGCTAGGAGTGGGCAGTTCAGTGTTGAGCAACATTACTAAGCTGGTTTGCATGAGGGGAAAGGTAAATATATTAAAATGCTGGAGTCTGTAGTTTAACTAAGCTGTCTATAGTTGGAATCTATAAGCAAGAGGTAACCAGTTTGAGCTGTTTAGTGTTGTATAGCTATCGGTCAAGACTGCAAAAATCAGAAAATAAAATGTGACTAGTTTATAGCTTTCTAGAATTGTTTCATACAAAGAAGCCATTAAGAAATTATATGTATCTAAGTTGAGGCTTCTCTTAGCACTGATGATTTGAAAAGTACCTATTAAAATTTTCACAGCAGTCCATTTTACAATTTTTCCAAATAAGAATGCCTAACTCAAGATAAAACGTAGGAAAACTACCTAAAAGAACGAACACACGTAACTAACACAGAAAAATAAAAAAACACCACCAACAAAGGGTGTATCAGTAGTGTATCAATTACATTTAATTAACTCAAGATAAAAAAGCAGGCAAAAGCCACACACTTTCCACCACTCACTGCTCCACCCATTTCAGAGTAAATGGACTCTACTTCTTTTCAAAGTTACTTATCATTCTAGCAAAGATACTGAAGAAAAGGTGACTGCACTTCTGCATATATAGAACCATTCTCCACATTTAAACAGTTATTTTACAGCATTCTTGTTCCTTTAACGATTAATACATTTGTTAAAACTGTTACACCGGATGAGTGATAAGTTCCAAATAAATAACTAAATAAATCATACAGAAGTGATGCAGAGTGAACAGAGTAAATATTAATAAACAATCATTATTTGTGTAAGATGCATTCCTTGAAGGCATGGACCTCATCCATAATATGTCACTGAACCTGGGTCTCACTCAGAATCCTTCCTTATTATTCTCAGCCCGTACTGACAATGTAACTAGTAACGTTAGAGCACAACAAAATTATATACAATATTTCTCATATCTTTTTTTTCCTGTTGACTGCGCAGTAATAGCAAAAAAATGTTCTCTCCCAAAACTAGAATATGGACGCACATTTTTTCCACATTTTCACTCTCCAAACAATACTCAAAGGATACAGGTAGCGGTAAACAACACATATAAATTCCTAAAAAACAACCTGCCAAAAAGAGAACACCCACTGAAACGTCTCCAAAGAACTGTAGACAAATAATGTAAAATAAAACAGAGACGCAGACAGCTGTAAAATCCAGGATAGGCCTTTACTGAGTGCAAAACACAAGCGCTTTCACAATCTAGCTTCTTTAGGTGTAACAAAGCACTTAAAACAGACACACCTATATACTCACTGCATATCACATGTCTGAAGTCATATGACTAAGCATCACTAAAGCAAATCCTTTAAAGCTATACTAACATGAATTATATTCTAACTAACTAGATGTAAAAGACAATATTTATATAAGACAATGATAAAAACTACGATGACAAAAAATACTATATTCCTTCCTAAATGAATACATATAAATATATAAACATTATATATCAATAAATAATATATTTTAATAACCAATTCCTAACCTGCAAAAAACAAATAAATAATTCATATGTCAAAGTTTCATATATAAAAACACATATACATAAACCTATGACTTTATCTGCGAAGAGGCCTCATTTAAAGTTTCGGTCTCAGGGGAATACATTCATTTAGGCCATGTCCTTCTGTACCCATCAATTTAGTTATCTACATGGCTTCTACACTTTCTGTCCTGTTGCAGATATCTCCCCTTCTTATATTCTCCTGCAACAGGGCTATGACTCTGAATCTAAAAATGTGGGTCATATCAGTATTCATAACGTGTCTGGCTAAAGCATTCACCTTATTAGCCTTCCTAATATTATAGACATGCTCTCTGATGCGTTCCTTTAAACTCCTATCTGTCTTCCCAACATAGAATTTGGCACATACACAGCAATTGGCTAAGTAAACTACATGTCGGCTCAGACAGTCAGCTCTAATGTCAAAATGAAAATCTCGATTCAAATCTGGATGGTAAAAGTGATCACTAGTGTCTATATACTGGCACCAATTGCAACTGCCACAAGGTCTCGTCCCTCCTCTACCATTACTCATCTGCCCATCTCTCGGATAACAGAGTCTCCTCTTCAGAGATCTATTGTTCCTGAAACTAAATCTGGGTACTGTGTCCACCAAGCCAGCTACCTCATGATCAGTCAGCAGAATTTGCCAATGTTTCTTAACTATTTCAGTGTACTTGTGTACATCAGCGGTGTATTTCAAGGACATCCTAAGTTTATAACTGGTGGATGCCTCTTGTCTTTCACTGCCATGATTAAACTTCCTTGAAAAAATGGCATGGCTTGATCTTTTCTCCTACCTACTGCTTGCGGTACATATTTCCTAAGAGTATTATCATTGTATCCCCTGTCTTCCAAATACACCATCACTTTCTCCACTTCCTTGCTGAAGTCCTCATCTCTCACATTGAGCCTAGAGGCTCTCATCACTTGATTGGTTATTACATTTTTAAAAATATGTGGTGGATGCGCACTGCTCCTATGCAATAAATGATTTACATGGCAGTCCTTCCTGTATTGTTTGGTGTACACTCCACCTTCAATACATTTAACTATCTCCACATCCAAAAAATCCATATTATTTTTTGAAGACCTATGAGTAAATTGTAAAAACGATGTGCTCATGTTTATAAATTCTAAAAAATCAGATAGCTGCTGTTCACTGCCTCCCCACACAATAAAGACATCATCTACAAATCTACGGTAAAAAGGGAGTAAATGAATATAAGGACCTTTCAAAATATATGAATCTTCCCATTTGACCATGACTGCATTGGCGTAGCTATTGGCACAAGATGTGCCCATAGCTACGCCGCTGCATTGCCTGTAGAAATGCTCATCAAATAAAAATAAATTATGTTCTAAAACCAACCCCAACAATGTGAGTAACAAACGTATCTTCTCTGGTGTATATTCTGTATACACCTCTAAAAAGTCCTTCACTGCTGCCAATCCTACTGCATTCAGAATGACAGTAAATAAGGACACGACATCTAATGTGACAAACATTATATTGGAATCATACTCTTCAACAAACTCATATAAATCCCTTAAAAAGTGTTCCGTGTCTTTGAGAACATTCATATTGCTGTCTAAAACAGGTCTCAAGTGTTTCTCTACGAAAATCGAGACTGGTTCAGTACACCAACCTCTGCTAGAGACAATAGGTCTCATTGGAGGGTTGACAACTGATTTATGCACTTTTGGAAGGCCTTGCAATATGGGTATAGTGGGTTTTTTGGTACATACTCACATTGTTGGGGTTGGTTTTAGAACATAATTTATTTTTATTTGATGAGCAGTTCTACAGGCTACAGTAGCTATGGGCACATCTTGTGCCAATAGCTACGCCAATGCAGTCATGGTCAAATGGGAAGATTCGTATATTTTGAAAGGTCCTTATATTAATTTACTCCCTTTTTACCGTAGATTTGTAGATGATGTCTTTATTGTGTGGGGAGGCAGTGAACAGCAGCTATCTGATTTTTTAGAATTTATAAACATGAGCACAAAGTTTTTACAATTTACTCATAGGTCTTCAAAAAATAATATGGATTTTTTGGATGTGGAGATAGTTAAATGTATTGAAGGTGGAGTGTACACCAAACAATACAGGAAGGACTGCCATGTAAATCATTTATTGCATAGGAGCAGCGCGCATCCACCACATATTTTTAAAAATGTAATAACCAATCAAGTGATGAGAGCCTCTAGGCTCAATGTGAGAGATGAGGACTTCAGCAAGGAAGTGAAGAAAGTGATGGTGTATTTGGGAGACAGGGGATACAATGATAATACTCTTAGGAAATATGTACCGCAAGCAGTAGGTAGGAGAAAAGATCAAGCCATGCCATATTTTTCAAGGAAGTTTAATCATGGCAGTGAAAGACAAGAGGCATCCACCAATTATAAACTTAGGATGTCCTTGAAATACACCGCTGATGTACACAAGTACACTGAAATAGTTAAGAAACATTGGCAAATTCTGCTGACTGATCATGAGGTAGCTGGCTTGGTGGACACAGTACCCAGATTTAGTTTCAGGAACAATAGATCTCTGAAGAGGAGACTCTGTTATCTGAGAGATGGGCAGATGAGTAATGGTAGAGGAGGGACGAGACCTTGTGGCAGTTGCAATTGGTGCCGGTATATAGACACTAGTGATCGCTTTTACCATCCAGATTTGGATCGAGATTTTCATTTTGACATTAGAGCTGACTGTCTGAGCCGACATGTAGTTTACTTAGCCAATTGCTGTGTATGTGCCAAATTCTATGTTGGGAAGACAGATAGGAGTTTAAAGGAACGCATCAGAGAGCATGTCTATAATATTAGGAAGGCTAATAAGGTGAATGCTTTAGCCAGACACGTTATGAATACTGATATGACCCACATTTTTAGATTCAGAGTCATAGCCCTGTTGCAGGAGAATATAAGAATGGAAGATATCTTCAACAGGACAGAAAGTGTAGAAGCCATGTGGATAACTAAATTGATGGGTACAGAAGGACATGGCCTAAATGAATGTATTCCCCTGAGACCGAATCTTAAAATGAGGCCTCTTCGCAGATAAAGTCATAGGTTTATGTATATGTGTTTTTATATATGAAACTTTCACATATGAATTATTTATTTGTTTATTGCAGGTTAGGAATTGGTTATTAAAATATATTATTTATTGATATATAATGTTTATATATTTATATGTATTTATTTAGGAAGGAATGTAGTATTTTTTGTCATCGTAATTTTTATCATTGTCTTGTATAAATATTGTCTTTTACATCTAGTTAGTTAGAATATAATTCATGTTAGTATAGCTTTAAAGGATTTGCTTTAGTGATGCTTAGTCATATGACTTCAGACATGTGATATGCAGTGAGTATATAGGTGTGTCTGTTTTAAGTGCTTTGTTACACCTGAAGAAGCTAGATTGTGAAAGCGCTTGTGTTTTGCACTCAGTAAAGGCCTATCCTGGATTTTACAGCTGTCTGCGTCTCTGTTTTATTTTACATATAAATTCATGTTACTGAATGATGCCCACACACACACACACACACACACACACACACACACACACACACAACACTGCAATGTTTTAAAGTGCCTCATATGGCTTCCCGTTACTAGCATGGCTATGATTGTCTTAGCAACTTTATTATTTAAAATAATAAAGCTAAGCTGTTTCTCTCTGACTGTTAAAGTTCCTCTTAAAGAGCAATCCTATACTTTCAGAAACAGTTGAGATGAGAACCTCATGCTAGCCTAACCTCATTTCAAAGCAGCTATAGGAAAAAAGGCAATTTTTAGGATAGGGCCTGCTATATGAAATCACCTCCCAGATGAAGTAAGAATCAAACCTATGAATCCTTTAAAGCACAGAATCCAATTGTTCATTCTTTTACAATAATGGTCAAATAGTCATATATATATATATGTATATATGGGTCTACTTCGCATCACCTAAAACCCACTTGACTGACTTTCATTTTACCAGGACCAAATCACCTAATTTCAAAATACTGAAAACTCATTTGACTGAATCTCATTTCACCAAAAGCTTACAGTGCTAAATTTCAAAAGACTAAATGTTAAACCATAAACAAACATACTCACCATACAAATAACTACCTCTTTCCACACATTAAAAACTACTTACTTACCCTCTTAACAGAAACCAGACAATATAAAACCAAACTAAGTGGGTGGCTATGTCCTCCACCCCCCAATGTGGGGAGCTGTGCCCCACATGCCCCCCAACTATATATACTAACTCCAGGATCACACTACAGTGGGGAAATCGACATCTGTCTTTTACTCACCTTACAGTACTGTACACACAGCCACTACTGCCAGGAGCACACAAAACATGTGCCATACTACTTTAGATACTTCCCATGAAAATGTCAAGAGACATACCCACATTTAAAAATACTACAACACTACTTTCTACATGACTATCAGTATTCTGACAGGCAGTATTGTAAGTTACAGAAATTCTTATTATCACAAGCAAGTCAGAGATGAAAAGAAACCCACATCATGTCTATGGGTTAAAATTCAGTCAAATGACATTCAGTCAAATGAGTTTTCAGTATTTTGAAAATTGGGTGAATTGGTCTTGGTGAAATGAAAGTCAGTCAAATGGGTTTTAGGTGATGTGAAGTTGACCCATACATACATATATATATATATATATATATATATATATATATATATATACACACACACAAAGGGAGACACACACACACACACACACACACACACACACACACACACACACACACACACACACACACACACATTAGTACTTTTCATTTGGATATCTGCATATGAGCTTAATTTGCACATTCATTGTATAAATTATTCATAGTTACATATTTATTTCATTTTCGTACCATTACTATCCTCTTTATATTCCACCTGTGCTTTAGTCACAGTGCTGTTTTCTCTTTCACGTCATATATTCTGCTTATATATCTATCTATATATATATATATATATATATATATATATATATATACATATACATATATATATATATATATATATATATATATATATATATATATATATATATATATAGATATATATAGACTATCTATGTTTACACTTTCAGTTTGGGCTGTGGTTGAAAAGGGTCAACAGATCAGCCTACCTGTCCTGTAAACAAATAAAAAAATAAGTGCATCTTATATGCATTTTTTAAATTCAGTTATTTTCCATATGTTACCTCAAAACCTCTGAGCACTGAAACACAAAATCAAAAGTGTAGCTGGCTGCACCAGTGCCCTGTACTGGTACTACAGTCTAGTTCCCCACCCCTTAGCTCTTTAGGTGTTTAGCAGAAAAAAAGGGGGGTATAAAACTGCAGGGTGGCTTCCTGCAGACAGTACCCAATTTAACCCACCCAGCTCTTCTAATAAAAAGCAGCAGCAAAACAAAACAAAACAAAAAATCTGCTCCTTTTACTGGCACATCAACCAGGGGGGGGGGTGGGGGCAGATACATAACACAACCCCCCCATCCCAGCCAGTCAGGTCCCATTTCTGTGCCCTGCCATGACCCTCCTTCCTCCCATTTTCTTTTAAACTGTAACAAACTGCGTCCTGCAAATGTAGCAAATGGTTGCCTCAGTTTATACCATGCACACAGGTTTTAGTTAAAAAGGAAGGAAGAAAGAAAGTAACCCTTTCTCTTTTAAACTGTAACAAACTACTTGCTACAGTTTATACCCTGCATGGTCTAAGGTGGTCAGATTTTAGTTAAAAAAAATAAAAATAAATATTTTCTCTTTTAAACTGTAGCAAACTGCTTGGTACAAATGTATTAAGCAGTTGCTACAATCTGTATGCTGCACTGAGTGCTATAGAACTCAGGTTTCAGATAAAAAAAAGATTTTACTTTTAAACTGTAGCAAATTGCTTGTTGTTATAGTTTATACCACACAGGGAATGCTACTGAGCTCAGGTTTGGCTGTAAATGCAGTACTGGCTTTTAAGAGCCAATGTGCATTAAAGAGTGTTCAGGATTGGCTGATTGCACCCCCTTACACTTAATTATCCACTTTGCTCCACCCTAGTTACATTACTGCTCATAATACTAACTTTTAGAAATTAAAACAGAGAGTCAAAAAGAGGAGCACATTCTTATTTTTCAGATAACATGGTCTTCAGATACTAGACCATGTATAAGTAGTGTAAAAATATGTCTATTTAGACTTGTCCTATTATTTAATAATATATGTATCCTTAATCATGGCTGACCTTATGAAGAAAACCAGTAAAAGTGAGGGCAAACATTATACCGTTGGGCATAAATTATAGCAGTTGATAGGTACGGTTTATACCATCATTATTATTAATATTTGTGTAAAAAGTAGCTATTGATTATTATTTTTAATTACAGAAAACAAGTGCAACTGGAGAGACCAAGAATTGTATTGCAGTAAGAGCAAGGCTCAGACATCCTTAATTTCATTAAAGTTGTGTTTAGATGCGTCATCAAGATGACTGGTTTAATTAAATTAACTGTCTAATTAATGCACTTCAGAATGTAAAGAAACTCAAAATTCTTTCAAAAAGATGAGAGGCACTTACCAAAACTAGAATTCCTAATAAAGACAGAATTCCTGACTCTCAGGAAAAATTCCTAACAGGTGCAAATGATTACTGCCTGGTGACAGTACAGGATGCTTTGATCTGTTAATTCAGGTTGCATAGTAGATGGGATGTATAGCTATTAAACATCAAGACTGTGTTCGGGATACATTCTAGTTACACATAATCATGCAACAGTTCTACAACTGAAGACTGACAAGAAATGTACCAGTGAGGCAGAACTTAATTTGTCAAAGCTGATGTGTAGTTTCTTTCCTGAGATCTATGTAGCACAGAAAATTTGTTGTGTAGTAGTTCTTTGATGATAGCATGCCTGGCATTATTTTTAAGATTAGCAGACTATATTTACTGTATTGTGGACAAAGTAGGGATCAGTACATAAAACGATTGTTGAAAAAAGAGAATGGATCTGGCACAAATGGCTTCACCACAGTTGTTTTACAAGTAATTGTAACATAAGTTATCTCACATATTGGTCAGTGTATTCAAATTCATTTGATACCATGGAATTGATGATTCATATATAAACTAGTTCCATAATTTTTTCATCTAAAATAACAGATAGTGATCTCATATTGTCTAAAACCAATGACTAATCTGATGTATTAACATTAATACGAAACTTCTCTCAGATGTAATGGCTAATCGGATGAAAACATGCCTTGCAGCCTTAATTCCCATACTTTTGGGCTTTGGTTCTGTGGCAAAAGGGCAAGCTGAAGATGCCATCAAAATGTTAGAATTTATGTTAGAATTTATAAAATACTGCAACAATAGGAAATATAATAACAAGGGAGGCTGTCTTATTGCTGCATGCATCAAATGATTTTGATAGGGTCCACATCCCTATATTCCTGGAATTACTAAAAAGTATAACATTCTCTGCTCTTATGTAAAATTGGTCTAATCTTTATATGAGGCAGCCTTGACAAGACAGAAGGTTAATGTTCCTATTTCAGAATCAATCAAAATTTCCTCAGGTAAAAGGCAAGGCTGCCTTCTTTAAATTTTACTGTATCAAGAATCACCCACTTCTGCAATGGATTACATGTCAAACAAAGGAAGCATGCACAACAGTGTATGTGGATGATATCTTGCTATACTTAGTAGATCCAAACGATGCAGTATTTCCCCTGGTGGAATTAATAACAAGGCACAGGGAAATCTAAAATTATTCTTTCAACAAGGATAAAGCAGTTATTTGGCCCACTGAGAGCAAATATAATGTGGATGATGAGGAACAATAGAAGACATATCCCTGTCAGTGTTAAGATACCTAGCATACCTCTCAACTGTACAGATTTTTGCCTCATATTTTTGGTCCATTTTTCATAAAACTGTGGTTTTCTGGTAAACTAGTGGCAAATCATTTAAGACTGATGTTAGAAAATAATGACAGACATTTGAGTTTCAGGCTTCATACCCTTCAAACAATTCATGCAAATGCAAAACCTGTTATTCTATCAACTTTGCAAGTTTGTAAGAGCAATATTTAATAACTTTACCTAATGTTGGCCTTTGTCCCACTTTTATGTAATGTATTGTGCAGATTTCATGCTCTAAGAGGTTGAGAGGTGTGATACCTAGGTGTTTACAGCCATAATAAAAAAATGTTATTCCTGATTATCAATCTTGTGAAAATACTTGAAAGGCCAGAGTTGATCTAACAAGATGATCAAACCTTTTTTAAAATCATTGGTCTTGCACATCATCATCATTATCATCCAACTTTGTCGATTTTTTTACATACGAGTCTGGATTGTAGCAACTGTTGCCATCTCTCTTTAGTCTGTGCCATTGTCCTACCTTTTTCAATAGTCATGCCTGACTGTTGCAGAGCTGAGCCCTGATACACACTCACTCCCAATGGGAACCCCTCTGTGAATCCAAACACTGTTCATACTATAGTCATTGTGTCCTTGTACACAGTCTGCTACCAATGTTTCATCAAAGGATAGCCCTAAATCAGTTTTCTTGGGATCTTGCTATATGCTTTCTCTAAGTTTATGAATGCCTAGTTAGACTGTCTACTCATCTCTCCTTTGCTTATAGTTATTTGTCTCACTGCAAACACTAGGTCAATTGTGCTGCCTTCTGATCTGAATCCAAACTGTTTATCTCCTATCTTACTTTCAACTACTCTGTATATTCATTTATCAGTCATCCTTTCCAGAACTTTCATGCAGTGTGACAGGAGTTTGATACCTCTGCACTGCCCAGAGTTGTGAATATTACCTTTATTTTGGCACATTGGCAGAAGAATGCTTATTCTCCAGTCATCTAGTGTATGCCTTTCTCTCCATACTGTTATGAGTACCCATTTCTCTCCTAACTCACCCAAAATCTTGATCAAATTTGCTGTGACCTTATCTTTCCCTGACTCTATTTCCCTTAGTGCTGTTCTTACTTATAATAGGGTGGGCTACTCTACTCTCTTCATAATCTGTATCTAGGTAGTACAGCTTCTGTGAGTTTCCCTTAATTAAGAAGCTGCTGGAAGTGCTCCTTCCATCTGCATCCGATATCCTGTGGACTTCCATCTGCATTTAATATCCTGCGTACTGGTACGCAGGTTGTTGCTGGCATCTGATGACTATATCCTTTATCTTTCTGTCTTTGCTTTGAATCCTGATAGTCCTGCACCTCAACAGTCAAATTAAAATATTTCTAGAATATTCTTCTTACTCAGTAATCTTGAGCTTCCAAATCAGTTTCTTATTCAAATAAATATAATTACAGACTTCACATGGAACTTTAAGAGTCACAAATTAAGCTTGTACAACCTGACGACCACAAAATTGCATGGGAGTTTTAAGCTACCAGAAATGAAATTAATTATACCTTAGAGTAAGTAGGTCTACTAAATTATTAAAATCTTCCGAGTATATTGACTATACAAAAGAAAAAGAAAGAAACCTGTATGGACAGAATTGACATAGTATGAGAGGCTAGGAGGCTTCTGAAGGCTATTGCCTTCTTAAGAAGCCTTACTACATGATTAAACATTTCCTGATCCCCTGATTAAATTTACAGACAGTGCAAGGTTGCTGGAAGAGAGAGAGAGAGACAGAGAGAGAGAGAGACAGAGAGAGAGAGAGTTTGCAGACTAATTCAACCTATAATCAAACCCCCTAATACAACATTAGGTGATCAAATGCTAACAACTCCCATGTTCACAAGTTTCCAGGACAAATCAGTAATGAATTTTCTGGCAAATCAGGGTCTTTACTGCATAATGAAAGATGAAAGCATGAGAGTGCCATGGTTAATTAATGCAAGATTGCTTAAGTGAAGGTCATCCTGGTATATCTAATACAATTCAACAATTTGAACCTACCTAAGGGATTGATGATGAGAGAATGTCCTTACTATGTAATTGCTTGGATGAACTGTGGATCTGAATACTATATAACAAATTATATTAAATTTAAAGAAAATCCTAATTTATTAAGAAATTGCAATTAAGCATTTCATATTATTGTGCAAAATACTTCCGCAGTTGTATGTTGCCAAATATGGAAAACATATAAGATACAACTGAAAATTTAGAATGGAGTCACAAGTAGATTTATTCTTAATTTTGGTACATTAGTGCCTAAGGGTTTGAATTTAGAAATGAATATTAATTTTTAATCTTTAAAATTTAGTAAAATAAGTATATTTTTACTATATGTATTAAAATTGTGGCTTAAGTGGTTTGTATTGATTGAATAATTGAGTTATTGACTCAATCTAGCAAATGTATAAAAAGATGCAGCTGTATGTCTTTGATTATTCCTTTGAAGGCTATGTTTAGCCGAGGTACCAGAAGACATTAAAGCGTTTTGCTGTATGCTGGCTTCAGTTTGGTGATTATACTTCTTATTTTTTCGTGATTTTTGAGATATTGAACTTCTGGGGCCAACATGATGAATTCTGTTGTGAATACTGATGGACTTATGTTTGCTAGTTTATTAAAAGAAAGAGAAGATAAACTGGCCCGTTCAGACCCTTGGACCTTTTCCATGGAAGGTGACTATGACAAAAGATTTGATGACTTGAAAAAGTTAATGACTAAAGAGACTTCTTTGTTTTATGACACACATTTGCTTGAAAAATATTTGAATTTGTCCATTACACCGAGGGGTCTTAGAGTGGACAAATTACCCGCTTTCAAGTTTTCGGATGATGAAAAAGAACTGTTAAATGAATGGAAGGCAGTTTCCCTTCAGTGTACTCTTGGATGGCTTAAAATTCTTGTTAAGCGTAATCAGAAAGCCTTGAGCACAATCCAATCTCAAATTGCTGAATTACAGGGCAATTTGGCTAAAGACTTTCCAAATGATACCTTTCATTCTTTAATGAAACGCATTAATGATGAAATTAGTAAAATTGAAAGTGAGGTTATCCTGCGTAAAAAAAAGAAGCTTAATCGTGACATTAGAGATTTTAAAAATGACTCAGTCTATTCTTGGCAACGCAAGAGTAAAAATGGTAGATTCCGAAGTGAAAACACGGAAGCAAGCTCTCATAGTGGACGTGATTCATCTGTTTCGTCATCTGACACTATCTGACACTACCGGCAGCAAGAAGAGTGTGTCGTTTGAGTGTGTGGATGTAATGAAGGATTCTGAAGTTCACTCAGAGACGGTACGGCATGGGCGTTGGAATTTTCGCCAGAATAGCAGGCGGAGGTCAAGAGCAAGAGGTCGCAACAGAAAATATTGACTCTAACTTTTTTTCAGTAGGTATTGACTTTAATGACTCTAACATGATTGATTCGGCTTTTGAATTTACAAGCACTAATGTTGCTCAGTTAAACGTGCACATTGTAAACCTGAGCGATTTAAATCTAACTAATGACATGTGCCGTGTTCTACAAAAGGGTACAAAATTTGTCCCTGTTAAAATACCTGCTTTAGCCGATATCCTGTTAGACATAAAGCGTTTTTGTCGCAAATTGCACTTGAAAGTGTTTTTTGATGGTCAAACTACTAGTAATGAGTCTTTGTTGGATAATAATATTAGTAGTAACAGTGAAACTTCTTTTTTAGACGACTCTTTAATGAATCTGTCTATTTATGACTTCGAGTCAGATCATTCCATGGATGTAGATGCACTAGAATTTTTTTGTGGTTCAAATGGTGGTGGGAATCGTTTTTCTACTGGCTATGGTAGGCTTGAAGTTCCTTGTTTGCCTACACAAAGTAAATTCTACCCCCCCTAAAAAATCAGCTATTTTGAATACTTTTGAAAATATTCTTGTTAGGAAAGTTGAAATAGAATATATTGCATTTAGAAAGCAGTTCATTGAATTTAACCTAACAAAATCTGAATGGCTAGCTATTAAAGCTATGCAAAATGTTTCAGATAAATATGTTTATTGTCAAGCTGACAAAGGGGGCAACTGGGTTATTATGGGGAAGCAACATTATTTAAAGATGGTATTTGATTTGTTATCTGATGAAAACATTTATTTTGAATTATCCCACAATCCAATCTTGGAGTATAATGAAATACTTTTGGAACTGCTTGAACGGGGTGAAAGATTAGGCTTTTTATCACAAAACGATGTGAAAAAATTGTATATTGAAAATCCTAGAGATGCATTTTTCTATGCTTTGCCGAAATTACATCATAATTTTAATGACCCCCCTGGCCGTCCTATAGTCTCAAGTTGTGGATGTTTTCTTGAAAATGTGGGAATTCTATTAGATAGCTTACTAAAAAGGGAACTTAAGAATGTTGTTTCTCATATTAATAATACTAATGAATTTTGTACTTTGGTTAGAAATATGCATTGGGACAATGACTTCTATTGGGCTACCGTAGATATCAAGGCTCTGTACACAAGCATTTCTACTACTTTTGGCCTTGAGGCTATAAGTCAGATTATGGGGGAGGGCCCACGTACATCTTTTGTTATTATGTTGCTTGAATTTGCACTGACACATAATTATTTTTTGTGTGAAGATAAAATCTTTTTGCAAAAGGAAGGAACTGCAATGGGGGCTAATTTTGCCCCCACTTATGCAATTCTTTTTATGTCATTTTTTGAGACTACTTTTTTGTATACTTTAAAATTTTTTTGTGAATCTGTGGTTTTATACCGTAGGTACATTGATGATTTGATATTTATTTGTAAAGGCAACATATCTGACTTTAGTGACTTTGTAGATGAACTGCATTTGAATAAATTTGGCTTGAAATTCACTTATAAAGTGAATTTACGTAGTATAGAATTCCTTGATATTTTGCTATATGTAGATACTTGTGATATTATTCAGTTTAGACCATTTAGAAAGGTGACAGCAACAAATAATTTTTTGCATGCCTCAAGTGCACACCCAACTCATTTAATTGAAGCCCTCCCTTTTGGAGAATTTAAGCGTATTTTTGAGCACACATCCAAAAAATGTTTTTTGAAAGAAGAATTTCAGGATGTTAAATATAGACTTAAAAGTAGGGGTTATTCTGAAAAGGATGTTACATGTAGTGAAAAGAGAGTTTTGGGCAATAAAAGTTTAAGAAATCAAAATTTTATTGCTACTAAAGATGCTGTTGTGGGTAATAATGAAAAAATATTTTTTGTAACAAAATATTCCCCATTTTCTAATACATTAAAATATATTGTAGATTTTTTGTGGCCTACTGTTTGTGATAATGATGAGATAGGTCATCTGTTCCCTAAAAGGGTTAGCTTCTCTTATGGTAGATTTTCCAACCTTAAGGAACTTTTGAGTTCAAAATATAATATGAATAACTTTAAGGAAGGTAATGGGATGTTTTGTTGTGGTAGGTGTAAAATTTGTAATAAGGTGAAAAATCTTTCAGGTGGTGAAATAAATGGTATAAAATTTAATGCCACTGATAGATTTAATTGCAAATCATGTGGGGTTGTGTATATAGTGGGTTGTGGTTGTGTCCCATGTAAATATTATATTGGTCAAACTAAACGACAGGTAAAAATACGTATTATGGAACATATTGGTGATGTTAGGCATTGTAGAACTGATAGTCCTATATCAGAACATTTTAATAATTTTCACTCTGGGTGTTTGGATTCTTTATTTTTCTGTGTCCTTGGTAAACCAAGTGCTACAGGCTTTGGGAATTTCTCACAAAAACTTTTGAACCTAGAAAGTAGATTTATTCTTAATTTTGGTACATTAGTGCCTAAGGGTTTGAATTTAGAAATGAATATTAATTTTTAATCTTTAAAATTTAGTAAAATAAGTATATTTTTGCTATATGTATTAAAATTGTGGCTTAAGTGGTTTGTATTGATTGAATAATTGAGTTATTGACTCAATCTAGCAAATGTATAAAAAGATGCAGCTGTATGTCTTTGATTATTCCTTTGAAGACTATGTTTAGCCGAGGTACCAGAAGACATTAAAGCGTTTTGCTGTATGCTGGCTTCAGTTTGGTGATTATACTTCTTTACTGCATAATGAAAGATGAAAGCATGAGAGTGCCATGGTTAATTAATGCAAGATTGCTTAAGTGAAGGTCATCCTGGTATATCTAATACAATTCAACAATTTAAACCTACCTAAGGGATTGATGATGAGAGAATGTCCTTACTATGTAATTGCTTGGATGAACTGTGGATCTGAATACTATATAATAAATTATACTAAATTTAACGAAAATCCTAATGTATTAAGAAATTGCAATTAAGCATTTCATATTATTGTGCAAAATACTTCCGCAGTTGTATGTTGCCAAATATGGAAAACATATAAGATACAACTGAAAATTTAGAATGGAGTCACAACCTGAGCAGCAGTTTTAATTAAATAGTGCATGGAGCCCAGTGATTATACTCTACTATCTGGAAAATGAAAAATGATTTAAGCAATTCTGTAGCATAAGACCTGATCTTAACAATTGTTAAGCACCCCTACTTCACTTCTTAAGACCAGATATTGTACTAGACAGTTAAATCTGCCAGTACTGACCAGTAGACAGCAGCATCAGAATTAAAAACAGATTTGTTTGTGCCTGCCCGTTTGTGCTGGTAATGTGTTCCTGACTTTCTGTAACATAAGATAATATGTTACTGCCTTTCTAACAGTGGTCATGAACTACTTTACAGCACTGAAAGATGTCAAACCACAAAGCACTTTTTTCTGTAACTAGTAGTACATGGAACACATAAAGCTTCATGCACTACAAAGAATTGTAATCGGGTCACTGATTATAACTCATTATTTGCATTTTTGACACGAATGCTGAGACTCTGGGTATTCATGTCTTGAACATATAATAAGTAGTTATAATTGGCGACTAATATTTTCTCATTATCATGCACTGTATACGAGTATATATGTATGAGGTTCTGAATTAAGAACTCAGATGATAGCTAGTTTTTGCTGTTTGCAATTAAGGCACTGCATTCAGAGTAAATCATTTGAAAAAACTTAGCTGATTCACTGGTTTCATCTTTCTGGCAAAATATCTGTGTCTCTGTAGTTTAGAAATAACTGAGAAGTGGTACTAGAATAGTTCTGTGTTGTTATATAATATTACCAATTGTACAGGATAGGAACAATCTTCTGTTTTATTTTGTGCCCCTGCCTCCAGTGGTGATTTACATCCTTTTTGCTTCCCCATGGCCCCATGTATTCCCTGCATTTAGGAGCATCAGAACATTGCTGTACACCTCAACAGGGATCCTTCACTCTTCATGATGAAAATGCACTTGTGACCCCCCCCCCCCAAGTGAGATGCAGCCCAGTTTAAAGGGTGAGAACCGGTATGAAAGAACAATGTAATGTGGCTGGGATTTTATTGTGCTAAGAGGATGGGAACTGTAAATTGGTGCTACATGTGAACTACTGTATGCAGCACCTGCTTAGTCACCCCTTTTACTGAGGTATCAGGAAAATGTCATGTGATCTCATTAATACTCTGAATCAAAAAACGAAACCAAATGCAGAAACCACAAACCAAGACGTGAACGACTCAGGGCAGTCAAGAAAGGTTTATTATTAAAGGTTTATTATTTAAGCAGTTTTCGTCACCTTGATAAGCTGACTTCTTCAGAAAACAAAACAAAGACCACTGGCAGCAAGATCCTTATAAAGGCAGAACACTCATTTACATCATCAAGCAATAATTCAATTAATATAATTGACATAAAATGAAATGAATTTTAAAAAAGACTATTTAAAAGGACTATTTAAAAGGACAGTAACCGTTTAGTGGTGGCAAACTACACATCCTTATAAATGTACCTACAACACAAGTACATAAATCAACCTGTTGTTATGAAAATGAATCTTGTGAAATGTGTTACATGTTGTGACCATTAAGTAGATAACAATATTGTTTAATTTTCAGCAGCTGTTGAACCCTAGTTGTGTTTTACTGTTAATTCAAGGTTCTAAACCTACATATGTCGTTGTGTATAAGGTAAAAGCATCAAACACCCCAAAAGTTGTTGTGAGTTTCAAAAAACATGTTGAAAACAGGTTAAAAAATAGAACCCAATTTGTAAAACCAGTTTAGAAAAAGAAGTTTGTATAAAATTTGCAGTTGATATCCTTTTTGTTTTTATATAATTATAGAACAATAAGTAAATATACTACTATATTTGATGGTGCTAAAAATTAATTGGTGCTGAAAGTTAATATTTTTACAGCAAATTTTAGAAACATAAAATCATAAAAAACAATTGAGTATATATAGTGGTACTACAAAAAGTATATAAAGTACATAAAATGTATATAAGTCGCACATATATATATACTTAATAAAATTTGTGATAATATATTATATTTTATAAGTAATATTTTTTATTTTTAATTGATTAAAGTTGTTTATAATAAGTTAGGCGTACCTAATGTCATAAATGTTGTGGTCAATAGTTTTAATGAGTTCATAGTAACATTTATTAAAACTAGCTAATCCACGAAATTAATCATAACAGACATAAAAAACATGAAAAACATGAAAAAACACCAAATGTCATGAAAGTAAATGCCATACAAAATATATATATATGTGTATGTATATAAATGCCATAAAGGAGATATATCTAATAACAAACCTTCATCTTTTCAAACTGTTTAATTTTAATAGGCTTCCTATTGAACAAGTCTCATTCAGTCCTGGGGAGCTATATGCATTTAGTTTTACCTGCCATTTCAATTCCAATTCTTCCAGTTTCAGGTTTCTGGGACCCCCTCTCGGGTCGATTTTTACATGGTCAATTACCTCTCATTAATACTCCTCAGACTTCTGTCAGGGTTACCATAGCTACAGGGAGAAAACTGCTGCGACCCAAAGAGTTTTGTGAGTTAACATTTCCCATTAATTTTCTATATTGTTTACTCTAGCACCTGAGCTACTAATTGAACTTTGGCCATCTAAGTCCATCAGGGTTTCATCTCCCAGTGTTGCAGAGCTGGGCTTGGAATATTCTTGTGCTGATGTTGTAGAATGCGATAGAATGTTCATCCCATTCAGATCAGAGGCCTAGAATATAACGTAGCAATTTAGTTATTTCAAGTCTATTGCATTTATTTCTGATTGTGTAACTCTTCCTACCACCTTGCAATTAGGTCACCAGTACAATACACAGTTTTAAAACAACTTCAAATGCCATTTTTGATGGCAACATAGTACAAAATATGCTGCCCCAAACTGCTCCATTCGTAAAGATTAATCTTACATCCAGTTAGTGAATCATTAATGTTTATCAATGCCAATGCAGGAAAGACAGATATGTGGAATAATTAATTAAATTTTATCTACCCTATGTTCTGTTTCTGCTTGATAGACAGGATGGGAATTTGCCACTTGTTACTGCAAATGATATAATGGTTTGTGCTACCTCTCCTTCATACCTGTACAGTTTGCACAACTCTTGGCTAGCCATTTCATATGCTTATGGAGTTTACAGATACTGTTACACATTTCATTCCAAGACTTTTTCCCTATATAGTTGTAGTGGTGCAGCGGTAGCATTGTTGCCTCACAGCAAGAGGCTCTTCAGTTTGATTCTTGGCTGAGGTGCCTTCTGTGTGGAGTCTGCATGTCCTCCCTGCATTCATGTGGGTTTTCTCCAGGTACTCTGGTTTCCTCCCACGTTACAAAAACATGCGTCTGGAACATTTCTTCCTGGGCCTCTGCTGAAAATTGACTTCATTCCAAGTTGGATTTTCCCAGTAAACAAACGTAAAATAAATATGCAACAAGGCCTTGGAGTACTTCCTTGACTCACATACCAACAATAGCGGTAACTTTGGGAGTACAGTTCTGGTGATGGCATAGCTGCAACTTGCAATCAAATGTTTTTGATTTTACAGAATATTAAGAAATTCACCTTATATAACATGTTCAGGGATCCTGCCTTCTGATTTTAGGTTACCTCCTCATATAACAGGTTATATAACATACAACCACATAATGAAGCAAAGGCAGTTGATTTCTCCTATTTCTTTAGCTAGTTAATTGCTTTAGCTATGCTTTAGCTTTCAATGACTCATACAAGAAGGTTATGTCTTTGTATATTTCTATCACTTAAGCAAATTAAATGAAATAAATATTCCTCTGTGCTTTATGCACATTTATTATAAGTTCTTCAGTACCTTTCCTTTCAGTGTTAATTATTGCAAATGCTATAATCAGGATATGATTCTGTATGATGCAGATTAATTTATCTCCAGCTGAGCTCCTGTACACACATGCCTCCTTCTGGAACAGCATTAGTCAACCCGTTTATCATTTGGTATGCTAAAGAAATGGTTTTATGCTTATCGCTGTGTCATATGCTTTATACCTACAGCATGCTTTATACATTCCTCCCTTTAACATGATAGTATTAGGAGGTCTGTTCATCAAAAAGACTGGAAATGAAAGTTGTTTTCATCAACTCATCCTAGCAAAATTAGTTTTTTCAAATGCAATAATCAATAAGAAAACAAGAAAATGCTGCCGTACAGAACATCACTCGACTGTGACTTCACAGATAAAAAGCCTTTGAGATGGTTACGGAGCTGAAGTGGTAATGTTCATTGCCCTCATCAAATGCCTTTTTCAGGTCTATTTAGTGAAACGCTTTTTTTAGGAATTGTACAAGAGCTGATGTGGACAGTATACCCTAAAATCCCATTACTATAAAACAGATGTCTAAGATATAAATATATATATATTTCTATATGTATGTTTGCATACATATATATATATATATATATATATATATATATATATATATATATATATATATATATATATATACACACACACACACACACACACACACACACACACACACACACACACACACACACACACACACACGTGGATGCCATGGGTTTGATTGCAGCACATGTTCGTCATGAGCTGTTACTTTTGGTAATTTTCATTGGTGGTTATAGTGGTTGAATGCTATTATAGTCAAACTGTAACAGTTTCTTCATGGCTGTGCAACAGTGGAGTAAGTATATTTAATTTCTGGGGGTGTGAGGGCTGAGCCCTCCACATTTAAGTAATCCCCAGGATTCATGAAGCTTGGCGCAAGGCCGGCATTAGGCTTGCGCCGACCGTGCGGCATGAAGATGGCACAGTAGCGCCATATACATATTAATGAAGGCACGCTGCCACCACAGCCACATGCATAGGAAAGGAGCACGAGTGCATAGGGCATGTCGAAGTGCCGCACGGAGGTGTGGAAATGTCAGCTGTCGACGTGCAACCTAAAATGCTTGCATATAACAATTTGCAAGCAATAGTAATAACATCTGTCAGTGTCCATGGATACTGAAATGCATGCAAAGCATGCAAGACAGTTCCTGTGAACACAAAATGAAGAAGCAAACACAAATGCACGGTAGGGAATAACGGGTCCCTATCCCGTGAACAAATGACATTGAAAACCGTGTGCCCATAGTCCAACGCAGTGTATATAGTTATACCAAGTGGAAGTGAAATGCATCATATTTTAGAGTGCCGCCAATAGGTACGTCCAGCCCAATGGTCAGGGTCACCAGCTGACCCATATTGTGAGGGAGGGTACACAGCTGGGCAGATATGTCCATAACAAAAAACACGATAAATGTAAATATCTAGCAACTGTATGGCCGAAATATATCCCACAACGCATGTAATAGTCACATTCAATAGGTATGTCCGTATTTCACATACCAAATGTGACAGGAAATAGAATAAGCATGTAAAAGAAACAGAAGGAGCATATAAACTGCTACAACAATAAGGCAACATGTAGGCTGAAAGGAACAGTATTATCCATAACGTTGACTGTGGGTATGTGTTGTCCAGTACATTCGGATATGTATCTGGAATATATCCCATCCTGGACATAGGAAAAGGTGGCATCCTACCAATGATTAGAACAGTTGGCCAAAATCCGCACATCTGCGGTCCAAGCCGAACTTGTCAGGATGTGTCACAGTTGAACGAGTATTACCCGGGTATACCAACCATGTCATGAAAGTTAAGCATGGGCGTGTACCTATGTGCGTGAGGTATAGCATGTGGAAAGTCAAACATGGCAGGGTAGTCCACACAGCCATACAGGTACCTGACATATGTAGGGTATGCAATTGTGTTACCTTGACCGTGTCATGGGCCATCAACCAAAGCAGTGATGGATGGAGTGTCAGGAATATGTGTGTGTGGGGGATGGGTAATGGTATAATCCTCAAAGGCGACACTGTGTCGTATGCAGAATAGGTGAACCAGAGGTGTATAAGGGAGCAGCGGGTGAAGCAGAAAGAAACAAACACAAAAACATGTATACACATCTGCAATACAACCAGACAGGCCATAATGTAGAACACAATCCCACAAACATATGAATATTAAAATGTGCGATACAAATGTACAGACATGTCACCGGCACATACCCACAGATTGGTCCTGATGGAACTGGCCATTTCAAATGCAACACACCTGGATGCATAATGGACTACCCAGCATCCCCTCCACAGCACACAATCAGCCCCCATACCTGAACGTCCACCAAATCCAGCCATACTTGGCCTACTAGTTTGGTGCAGCCACATCTACACATAGTGACCATTATGCATATGTAGTAGGTAGTGTCACCCTAGGCAGTTTCAGGATTGCAAACTATGTATCCCTTGCACATTTTCATAACGCCAGAAGAATGTTCGGTATCGGTCTTGTTATTGGTCTTGTTAAATTTTTGGGATATCCCTCATGGGATAAGTAACCTTTGTAAACATTAGAATGGGTATGAAGACACAATGTCCAGTCCTGTAGACATCTGGACACAAGTTGGAATGTGCAGTAGTGGTGCTCAAGACTGTCCAGCCCTAGATGGTCATGCAGAACCTACTACCCAGGATCAAACACCTGCCTGTGACGCACGTGTCCTGACACGAATAAGCAAGAGAATATATTGCACACGTTTGCATAGTGGCACATGGTATAAGGGTGATGAAGGCACTGACATAAACAGGATACCCCCTGATCCACTGTGTGAGGGACAATTAATGTGTGTGTGACCTGACCAACAATGATAGAATGCCAAATGTCCTATGATTGTAGGAAATAACTATGTACCATACTGCATGTAACAGTTGCCTAAAGAGGTCACGTCAGGATAGAATAAATGTAATTCATACAAGAAACAGGCAAACAACAAAAGTGCTAAAGGTATAGGCTCACAGCTAGGAAACAAATGAATGTTCTAAACCTGCACTGACCGTGGCCATGTGTTGGCCCAAACAATCTGGTGTCCCCAGTAGGGTTACCATCTGTCCCACTTTGCGAGGGACAGTTGTGTCCTGACAAAAAATATTAAAAATGGCAAATGTCCTGAGATTGTAGGACATAATTATGTCCCATATGTTATGTAATAGTTGCATAAAATAATTATTTCTGTATCTAAAATACCTAAATGTTACAAGAAACAGAATAAGCAACTAAACCGCTACAACAATAGGCTTTTATGTAGGCAAATAAGTAAAGTTCTATCCTTTGTACTGACAGTGGGTATGTGTCGGCCTGTAAAATCTGATGTGTGTTCCGAAAATGTCCCATCTTGGCCATTTGAAAAGGTGGCAACCCTAGTCCCTGGAATACATCCCAACCTGTACATATGACAATGTCATCGCTACCAATGGTCAGAGCATTCGCACAATAACTGGCCAGATTCTTAACCACTCACAAAGCCAGTGACCTTTGGAGGAAAGGTGTTGAATGAGAATGACTACTTACAACAATGAAGAGGAACAGACACATTTAACTGCAGAAAATTAGTAGTATTACGAATCTGTCAACACGTTCCAAGTTAATAGTACTAATATGGTAGAAGTGTCCATGATTGTCCCTGAGTTGTCATAGCCTTGTCCCTGTAGAAACAAGTCCCGGGTATCACAGAGGTCCGTACACATAAGTACACCAACCAACATTCACATCTGTTGACAGGACTGTTGCATACCTGTAGTGAGTTTATAACTGATGTCCAGAATAATATTCATTGTATCTATAAATGAATGAAATAGTCAAATGGGAAGGAAACATGTGGAAAGCCCCCCACAACCTGCATTATGTAGTGGAACCACTCCCCACCCTAAATTATGTAGTGCCAACCTAATAATGTGGTCAGAGGTGCCCAAACACCTACGTCTGCAAACACAGGTAGAATGTTAAAATCTGGACTAACTCTGTCCATGTGCTACATCTGATCTTTGAACAGCTCCAGGGCAGTTTTAGTCACCAGTTGGCCGAGCCTAAACCCAGACCAGCACATGAACACCCTGAAAATTAAACATGTGTATGTGCGAGGATTATAAGCATAGGAGTTCTGAATATCCTTGGAGTGAGTAGACATACAGCATGGGTCCAGAGCAGTAGGAAATAGGGAATGTCCTAAGTGTAGTACTGAGGTTTTCCCAGCAGGAGAATGGATGCCTGCTGTGTAAGGGAAGCGGTGAGGCGTATGTCAGAGTAGCTATGAGCCATGGGTATGCATATAAATGAGCCAGAACAACAATAGTATAGTGGTTACAGCATCCACCTAACATAAAGGCATTCCCGGTTCAAGTACGACTATAGCACGTATTAATTGTGTAATGAATGCCTCTGTGCTGTATACATGTAAAGGTGACCGTGTTCACATGGGTCCATTAACCAGATTCCATCAATCAAAGTGGTACTTTCATAAGGAATAAGGCACATGTAATCCCAAAGAAGTGCCTGTAAACATATGTAATTCAAAATAAGTAGATGCAAGTGCGCCTGCGTGGGTGTACGCAGCTATTAGCATAGCAAATGTATGTTGTCTTGTACAGCTGTAACTTTTATATATATAGATAGATAGATGTGTGTATAGATAAATATCCACAGACATAACAGAAATATGCAATTATATATCTACATATATATCTATATATACACAGATATACAGATATACATATATACATACACATATACACACACACATACACGCGCACACATATAGATATATATATATATATATATATATATATATATATATATATATATATATAAATATATCTATAGATATGTAAGGAACGCCGAAAGATGAAAGCAAACATAAGGGTTGTGAAGGGAATCCAGAGAAAGTAAAGAATTATAAAGTGCTTGCAGCGTATGTCACATAAAGCTGCACAAGTGTGAGTAGAACACTGCTCTTCACACCAGGGGCAGGGTTATATCAGTGGCCATAACATTGTTGAAGTGCTACATCAACATTGTAAACAGACAGAATGTAGTACATGTTGCGACCACCTACACTTGTAACCCGCAAATCGTTCGTAATCCATAACACCAGGAAAGGCACGTATTTGCAAATATGAATGGATGGTGAGCCTGTGAATACATGAGGTGGTATAAAATGTGTGTAGGGCTCCAATGCTCATGACAGGGAAATGTGGCTGTGATATCAGGTGTATAATGGCTGTTATGCGTGGGAACTCAACATGGGTGTGCAGGAGAAACTATGGATATGCGATTATGGACACAGGAGTGCTAGGGTATGTTGCGCCGGGTGCAATGGAGTGGCCTGTGGAGGTCAGCTAGTATGTAGGTGCGATTCCCAGATAGAGCGTTGTTTGCGTGGAGACATGCGTGAATGGGCGTATCATTGTCAGACGTTGTGCGTCAGGGCTGGTAGCCCGGCATGTAAAACCTATACGCCACCCATGAGTGGAACGGAGTTCTGCTGTGACAACCCCAAACTGGGAAAAGCAGAAAGACACAACTACATGAAGACATCAATATGTTGACGTTCAGTCACAGTAACATAAACACTCATCCTATCAACAGTAATAATATGAATGTGCACAGAAACAAACACAGTAGCAGGAATAATAGGCTGCGCATACGAGTAATAGGTCGAATGACACTGTATCACATCCCAGTTAGCAGCGGCATCCCAGACATGAAAAACGTGCGACATCTGTCTGCTGTATAACGTGCAATATACTGATCACAAGTTCACCGGAGTGAAGTGTCAGTGTCATAATGACTAAGGCAATAGTATGCTGTTGAAGCAGAGATAAAACCCAATACACATGTGTAAGTGTCCACGTCCGGGAAATGTATAGGTTAATGGACACACAGATGTATATATAGATAAAAATGTATATATACATATATATATATATATATATATATACATATATATATATATATATATATATATATATATATATATATATATATATATATACACACACACAAGGATATATAAACAACAGGTATTGATATATACACGTACACACAAAACAAAATATATATGTCAGTGTAGATATACACATTTACATAAATAGGATACTTCACAACAATTAGGGGTAACATATTTACAGCTCGGGAATATGTGACTGGGAGGTCCAATAAATAAACGTTGTACCCCCCACATTGCCCAGCTAGGCCGGACAGACATACAGACAGGCAATACAGATCAATACACTGCCACTGTCCAAAACACCGGTAGGAAAGTACCAGTGGGAGAGATCTGCAAGGTCTACACTTTAAACATGGATAACAGTGTCCCTTGCGGGACCCCAAAAATTCAGGGTACGTGTGAATCTGCTGACACTAATATGAGCAGGCTGTAGGTGAACATGGAACAGTAGGTTGTGCAAGTGTGATAATACATGGGTTGACAAAACGTACGACATGTGTCCCAAGACGGGGAGAGTGGGCAATGTGTAGGGGTGTGCTCATACCCCAGCTGTGCTCACAGTAAGTATTTGTCATGACTGCTGTAGAGGGGTGCCAGGTAGGTGGACCATGGGTATGCAATAATGGGCTTAAGTGTGCAGGTGCTGGTTGGCACAGATGTAGTTGGCCCACCCAGTGGAAGTCATTAATATTCCTATGTGGGCATAGCATACGCCTACACCTCCCAAACCTGAAGAGCACATCTACCGGATAGTCTGTAAACCATCGGGGGAATACATAGAGACCAAATCAGTGCCGTGTACCCAATTAGCATGGATGTCCATAGTTATGTATCAGAATGTAACAAAGTCCAACTAAACACTTCCAGAACTAGTGATATTAGGTGAACAGGTGGCGGAATACAGGTAATGACAGATGGCAACATGTATAAGTCATAAACAGCATGTACCTCGACAAACGTGAATGAATACATATGCTCTGTGACTGTAAATGTGTCTGGTTAATAGAACCAATCATCTAAATGTGTCCCACAGGGTGTTATGCATTGTTCCTGATACGGTGTTCAGTCACACCCATTGGTATGTGAGTTCTGCTACTGACGGAAAGTGCATAAGTTGCTGACCACCTTAGGTAGATGATAGCATAATAGAAGCGGTTTAACACCCATACCCCTGAGAGGGACACACCCGTCTGGGCAGTTGTGTCCTGCAAAATGACAGTTATGGCACATGGCCTGTGCGTTCAGGAATGGAGGCTATATAGTGTGTGTAGTTGTGTCAGAAATGAATTTGTTGTATCAGAAACAGCTATATGTAATAGGAAACAGTATTATCAATTATAATGCTACATGAATAACCTTAACGTATGCAAACCGTGGAAGTCGTCCATTTACTACTGGTTGTGGGTATGTGTTGCCTTGACACATGTAATAGCTCTACATATAGGGTCTATAGGGCTGCCACCATTCTGAATGGCCAAAGTGGAACCTGCTCTGTAGAAATGTCAGACGTACCAGGGCAGAACATACCTACAGCCATGCATAGTACAGAAATATACATATCGGCACAAATAAAAGCGTAGTCTAGCAGCAGTAAAGTTGCTTATGCTACTACATATAACATATCGACGTGTCAGGTATACAAGACCTGTAACAAGCAACCAGTACAGACATGTACAATATGGGAATGTCCCCTAATCAGGACAGTTGCAATGGCTAGAGTATTGTCCATACCTCTCAACTGTCCCTGAATTTCAGGTACGTCCCTGAGTTTGACTGAAAGTTTAACTCTGTCCCTCTTAATCCCTCCTAAAATTAGTGACTGTTGAAGGAAAGGTGGTGAATTACACTTAATGACTAATGACAATAAGTAAGAGTTATAAACTACTTTTACTTCAGAATATGTGTATTAAGTCATATGCTCTGATTCTGTCAATGTTTCAAGTTAATAGCACTACTTTTGTAAAAGTGTCCCTGATTGTTTTCTTGACCTGTCCCTGATTCTGTAGAAATGTGTCCCCGATTGGTGGAGAGGTCTGGTATTGTCACATGAGATATGCCTAATGAGGGACTGTCCCATGCAAAGTGGGAAAGGTGTCACTCCTACAGTCTCCCGTTGTGCAATCTGAAAGGTGGAAAACGTACAGTAGATATGCGGTAGCATGACTCGGCGGACTGCTGCATTAACAAAATCATAGTCACATGTCAGCATTGCAGAGTATCGGTTCCCATGTATCAGGCAGATGGGAGCAGATCGTATGAGGAACACGCATATAATATGATTACGTTACTGGACAGGCCGCCGAGTCCGTACAGTCGAATGCCTGCCGTCGCAAAATGGTTACACATACCCAATACTGTAGTCATGTAGTCCAATGTAATACGCATCACAAGGGATCGCACACACCCAGCGTGAGTGACAAATGTAAGTGGAAATGTCGGTGAGCGAGTGGCTGTAAGCGTGTTTGTCTACCAGTATGCCAGTATTGCACTGTCAAAGAAATGTGGAGTCTAATCGAGTATAAGGTGCTGTGACCAGAAGTCAGCAGTGCTTAACACTGTGCAAACCCACGCACAACTGCTCCCACCTGCTGGAATGTGCCTTACCCAGTCCATATCCAAAGGCGTCGGTCTGTCCGCAAACAAAGAACCGCCCTATTCACGTGTTGGTAGCAGTACTCTGCGCACATAGCTCATGTGAACTAACAATAGACCATGGCATATGTACAGACAATAGACCACACACACACACCATACAGTGCAGTCATCCAACAGTATAGCAATGTACTGGCAGATATGTCCGGACAACTGGTGTATGCATGCCTGGCCGTCCTGTGTTTCAGTGTGTGAGCATGCCCAGTATGACTGTTACGCATGTTGTCGACCAACATTACCGTCATACCATCATGTGTGTGAGCATGCCAAGTATGGTCAACTGTATCGCATGTGTCACATGTCCAGATAGTTAGTACTGTGTTGCTGACCCCTCTGTTCTACACAGACAGGTGTCATGCTGTGTCTGCAGGGTAGCTAATTGTCATGTGGCATTGACAGTTGCTACATGTCTGCATAGCGTGGGGGGATATCCAACCACAACCACAGTCCTACACAGCACCGTGGATGGCACACATGACTCTCACATGTGTAGGTCTGATGGGGGGGGGTCTGACGGGGGGCACAGCCAACAGTTGTACACATCTGCCGCTACTGTACTGGTATGCCGGGTACTCCATGTCAGTGTGTGGACCTACCTAAATTGCTGGTTGGAGGGATACCAGTGTACGTCAGTTCCCATCTTTAAATACCAGCACAGTGGTGTTGGACGTCCTAGCTTACACAACCTACATCAAACTGCCTGGCCTGCTGTAGTCTGTGTGTGTCTTAGGGGGTTGGGGTCATTCATTGCGCATATCCATAGGCCATCGTATATCATTTGTCTGTATTGGTCCACATCTGTCCAGCTGCATGGAACGTGTGCGGGCTGTATGGACACACATGATGGTCAGCCCATAATCTGCAGTGGGTTAGAACACCCTGTGTACTACAGGCTACCATTGTGACCCCTGTATGTGCTACAGATGTCATGGTGCCACTATGGATGTGTACTGTCTGCTGCCCTAACATTTGGCCACCACAGTCACTTGTATGCTCACATACATACCATAGCAATGGGTAAATACACATTCTAATACAACTGCCAATTGTTAGGTCAATAGACATACCCTGGGTGTGTTCTGGACTTGAGGACAGTGCTGGAGGGCTGCCTATGTTGGATGCACACAGTGCACCTCCTATACATGGCCGCGCATAGGTAGTGTCATGTTTGGCATCCATTGTACTGTGTACGGGTCAGAGAGGGAAAATCCGTAGGTACCTACCGTGTCAGTGCATATGCCTTGTGTTGCCTCTTTGCCAAAGGCAGGTCATACTGTGCACGGGCTTTCACCGACTGTGCCTTGCTCAGGTAGTTCCTTCACCAAGTTACACTGTGCCTGTACAGGCCTTGGCAGTGGTGTTGGGCTGCATGGCCCTGCACCATGCTGTTCCTGCTGCAACTGTTACTGCAGGATAAGATTGTGTAGCATAGCAAATACCATAACAACTTCTATGTATGTAGCTAGTGAATACTGCAGAGCTTCACCGGATGTGTCTGGATACCAGAACCATGAACTGAGCATCCCAAACACATGCACAAGTATATGTCTTGCCTGTGCATCCGCCTCAGTATGGTGTGAGTGTTCAGGTGTGTGTGCATTGCTGATGGGTGTCATCAGCCATGACCAGTGTTTGCCAAGCATCCCCCACTAGGAGACTGTAGGGGATGTCCATATTGGCATTGGTGTGGTACAGCTGTGTCAGAAGCCATATATCGGAATCACCATAGCTTCCAGGGCAGACAGCACACACATTCAATCTCATGCCCTGGCCATCGCATATGGCCTAGCTGTTCGAGGGTATGCCCCTGCAGTGACTGTAGGCCCTACCCCGCTCACTGGGTGGAGCTTCGATGTGTATGTGTGTGCAGGCTATAGTACCCAGTACCCCAGTGTAGTCATCTATGTGGTTGAACTGATGCATATTGCTGGTCTACTAATTACGTGTGTTGAGGACATGTACGTGCTCACTAGCATGGGTTGACATGGCGTCTGTGAACTGGTGCAATACTCTGGATGCAGATGCCTGTGAGATACCCATGATATCCCCAGTTGTGCTGTGTGAGGTACCTGTGGCTAGTACACCTAGGCCAACACACACCGTGGTATCTATTGTGGATGTGTTTCCCTTGGCCTGTTTGATGTGTCAGGTGTGGCAGGCTCAGGTCAACAAGCTGCTGTAGGAGGTCTCTGTCCACCCCATAGTGCTCTACCATCCCCAGCCCATGTAGCCCCTGGTAAGTCACCCTGGGTCTATAAAGTCTTATGTCACCCCAGTAAGGGTTGTTCGGCAGCATACACATCCTCACTGCCCCAGCCTCCTGCACATGTTGGTATATGTTGCCTGCTGCAGCCCGTCTCATTTGGTTGGACTGTGTCGTGAAATGTCCCTGCAGGTATACACCGGTGGTGTAGAGTGTGGACGAAACCTGTGTGTATGCTGCTTGGTCACATTACTGTACTGTTCAGTTGTGGGCCGGCCATGTCATCTGCTGATTGTGCTGATCAACACCTGTTTGTGCAGTCTGTACACCCTGACTACCCCACCACTGCTGTCATCCCTCCCAATGTCACCAGGCAGGTATAGACACACCCCTAGCTTAGGCATGCTAAGGCAGGAGCAATCCCGAGGCACAGTTCTGCTATGTACTTACAGTATGCCTGACCCCCCTCCCATGCTGTCAACTATATTCGAGACCTGCACCCGGCTGACTACACACATGCACTCCAGGGACCAGCATCACACCCTGGTGATAAATGGGATACACTATTGTCAACCTCATCTGCATAGTATAGTCTTCTAATGAGTAGTTATATGACCCATACCGAACCTCCAAATTAATAACCACTGCTCAGTGTCACTCAGATCCGTACACAACTGGCAACAGGTGCCTTACTATCACCATATCCGATGTCCCATGGTCTTCCCAGCAACAAAATAACCAGTGTCTACATGACTACAACCCGTGACCCTGCACACTACAGACGATGTGCAATACCACCATGCCGTGGCAGATATACATAGATCCCAGGTTATCACGTACAGATCATCCGGCACAAACATTCAATAGTGCCGATGTCCCCAGACATATATGTTCACATCTATGTCCACCTCTATATCTACATATATCATATATATTATTTGTATACATATATACATGGATATATATATATATCTATATACATACACACATATACATGTACACACATATGTAGATATGGCATTTATATCACAACAGCGGACCACATGACAGCAAAGCATTAGACAGGAATGAAAAGGAAACTACATGTGCCACCTGCATCATGTAGTGTTGTTACTATCAAGGCACGTGTGTTTTGTTGCATCACACGGGTCAGACCATATCAAGGGTAAGAGTAGGGCTGCTGACAGTTACTCACTAGACCTATTGACGAATGTATGTGTTGACAACCCAGTGTCTTGGCAGAATATGCGGGCTGTGGACACTGTATAGGTCAGCAACAAAACACACTGAACACATCCCGCAGCTAGCCACCCACAGATACCAGCACATACGGTATAACTGCCAAACACACACACCTGCCATGCCTTGGAATCAAGCACCTACCTGTCTAGTCTACCACACTACAGCATTATGCAGTAACAGAACGTGCTACTAAGTTCCAGCATCACCGCACTCCCACAGGCATACATCTAGGTGGATGACATCATCCGCAAAGGCAAAGATGCCGATAGGGAATGTATGGGGAGTGAGCCATCTAAAAGCATTACTCGGTCCCCAGGCAGCTGGAAACACACACACACACACACACACACACACACACACACACACACACACACACACTTGGCAGGGCTGGGAGTTGAACATGCACCTAACTACCTTATCACACTAAAGCATTACGCAGTTACAGAATGCGCTACCAAGACTACTGGAACACAGCACTCCCAGAGGCATACTTCTAGGTGGATGACATCATCCACCAAGGCAAAGATGCCGATAGGGAATGTATGGGGAGTGAGCCATCTAAAAGCATTACTCTGTCCCCAGGCAGATGGAAACATACACACACACACACACACACACACACACACACACACACACACACACACACACACACACTTGGTAGGGCTGGGAGTCAAACATACACCTAACTACCTTATCACACTACAGCATTATGCAGTTACAGAATGCGCTACCGAGATTACTGGAACACAGCACTCCCAGAGGCATACTTCTAGGTGGATGACATCATCCGCAAAGGTAAAGACGCCAATAAGGAATGCATGGGGAGTGAGAAATCTAAAAGCATTACTCTGTCCCCAGGCAGCTGGAAACACACACACACACACACACACACACACACACACACACACACACACACACACACTTGGCAGGGCTGGGAGTCGAACATACACCTAACTACCTTAACACACTACAGCATTTCGCAGTTACAGAACGCGCTACCAAGATTACTGGAAAACAGCACTCCCAGAGGCATACTTCTAGGTGGATGACATAATCCGCAAAGGCAAAGACGCTGATAAGGAATGTATAGAGAGTCAGCAGTCTAAAAGCATATTACTGTCCCAAGGTAGACGTAGACAAGCACACGGCAGTGGTGTGAGTGGGACAACTGCCTATCTACGTAGCACTATTACAACATAGATATGAGACTCTCCACAGACAGTACACCCTTCAAGACAGTCAACCAGTGTGTTCAATGTAGGAATCCATCCTGACGTGGGGTATGGACATCTGTTGCCCGGATGACCACCATCGCTATACAGGATGTCAATGGCCATGCCCATACACAGAGGCACATAACCGACACAAGGTGTCACTGGGCATGCTTACACACTTAGTATCACACGTCCGTTTGGAATGTACTGTGTATCCATCTACACAACGGCATACTGGGCATGCTCACACACTTAGTAGAAGCGAAGGGCTGTCTTGCATGCACATGGATTCTAAACATGGAAGGGCATAGTTTGGAATGTACTGTGTATCCATCTACACAACGGCGTACTGGGCATGCTCACACACTTAGCAGTAGCAAAGGGCTGTCTTGAATGCACATGGATTCTAAACACGGAAGAGCACAGTAAGGTGTTACTGTCCCCACGTACATGAAGGCCACTCACATGTACTGACCAGTACATACTCAAGAGCCATCACAGATGACTCACGTGCACATCACAGAGGTAAATGCTGCATTCTACTATGTAGCCCTCAGACATCACCATGTCCTTGGACCAGCAACACACATCCATACTTTACCACAACACCATGTGACTCATGACCAGTGGACTGTACATAGGTCTACAGCAACTATGCAGACTACACATGTACTGACAGGGTTCCATCATGTGTTCTGCAATGCAATGATACCACTGTTCATAACCAGGTCGGCTCTACACATAACAGGGGCCCTGGGTCTTACACAGCTGTAACAGATGACTGTCGCTGTACACCAAATAACACATGTTTGGATATGACATACATGTAATCGCAGTGGATATGTACATGGACCACACACACACACACACACACAACATATGTGTACATAGCATAGCTTTTGTTGTCCTCCGTGCAGACAAGTGGCTACAGCAATCACATGCATGCACATGGAAGGTAGGTCCATGGCTGTTGAATGCTAACAGTACATAAGGTAGCAATGTTGACCGAGGTAACATTCCCTCTGAACTAGTTACCCATGACAACCATCATATCATACAACAGTCCATGTGTTATGTATGTCATCACACATGTCCACCAATTGCAATGCATACAAACATGACTACATGACAGGCATGTAGGACCAACACACATGTACATGTAGTGGTGTGCATGCAGCTACCATGCATTTGCAGTAGCTGATGTATGTAATTCATCTGTGCCTAACTACAACATGCAGTTGCAATGCAGCCCCATCATTGACACCTGTATATGGTGAAATACTGACAGTACGGTAGGATGTACATCAGATATGGATGGATGTGTGTACATAAAGTGGTGATCCACCTTTGCAGATGGATGCTTGCCGAAGACGGCTCACAGGTGTGTCACAAGCCATCCTACCATTACATGTGCAAATAGTATGCTATGTTACTGTTACTTGACGGTGAAGACATACAACCTACACAGCGGTCAGGGTGTTACTGACTGTAAGTCACTTGACACCTGTAACACTTACATCCTCCTGTGTGCATATAGCAGCATAATTGCCGAAGATAGCGTTGGTACACATAATGCAGCCAATACTGCTGCATGTCTGTTAGACGTATCATCATATAGCAGGTGTATCATTCACAGTACTGCCATGTGTGTTTGCTTGTGTGACCATATATGCCACATATGGTGGGGAATACATCCCAATTGTTACACACCCCTGTACACTGTTGTAGAGATCTGTACATACTGCAGTGTGGAAAGCATGATATAGGCAGGGGTGGTGTGTGTATCACACACATGTCAGCTATCTGTATGTGAATGACATTTGTGAACTCCACAGTGTGTATGTGTGTATGTATGTATGGCTGTCTGGTGCATGGAGTGAGGTTGTATGCTACCATACAGAACAGACAGGATCCCTAACCCCTCATGGTGATGCAGTCTACTACCCTGTTGATGTCATTGGTCTCAGCCTTACTGGCTACCTGTACATGTTCATTCTCTGTGTCGCGTCGTGTGGGTGCACAGTACTGTGAGGGTGATTACCACATAGGCAGGGGTCCTCACCTCAACACTATCGAGTGTGCATTATAGCGTTATTGACCCTGTGAGTGTGGGCATGTTACTGTGTGTTTCTGTGTATGTCTGTGTGTGTTCTCATCCTGTAATGTGACAGGGTATTACCGCTACACAGTGAGGCCTCATGCTATCAAGTGGCCTCTAACGTAATCATCGGCCAGACTGCTGTGTAAACCCCCCGCACCATGTCAACATGCCTGTGATGTGACCTGGTATGGATGTCACGTCTCTAGCCACTGTAGCCTATTAAACAGCCCACATGCTTCTGGATCAGTAGATGTGTGGACATCTGTGGAATGGTAGCCTTTCTAACAGTGAGGTTGAAGTTACGTATAGCATGCTGGTATTGCCATACATGCCTGTGAGTACACCACATTTACACATGTGAAACTGCAAACACTGCTACTTATTGACACATGCAAGTAGACCTTAAGGAGGGAAGCAGGGCATCATTACCAACGTGCTGTTACTGTTGTTACCAAGATACATACTGTGAACATACAACAATGCACTCCAACTGCAAACACTGTAACATAATGGCACATGCAATTGGACTTTAAGGAGGGAAGCAGGGCATAATTACCAACATGCTGTTACCATTGTTACCAAGACACATACTGTGAACATATAACAATGCATTATAAGCCTTACTATATGGTATGTCTGGTGCATGTCAACAGTACACAACTAATGTCATATACACTTATCTCACTATTCTGTTCACCCTGTGCATCAGACCATATGAGCATGTCCCCTGCACCAATGGTGTCGATGACAGGGATGCGGCACAGGCATCATCATACGCACATGGTGATAATGTTTTCCAGGGGCATAGGCTGCATCAGTGGATGACATCATGTGTGTGGGTAAGGTCCGGTGATCTGATTGGACATGTGTGGTCATTATACATGTGGGTGTTGCGGTGCCCTACAGATGTTTCTGCTGTGTGCGTGTATGTGTGCACACAGTTCTGCCTTTTGTCAGGCCTACACAGGGGTATTATTGACATGAACGAGGCATTATCTGGAAGACATAATGAGGGAGACAGGTCACAGTATCACAGAGATGTACAGAGATACAGCTGCACATCAGTTGTATTAAATGGTCAATACCCCTTAAAGGTGATATGTGATCCGATATTGGTCACCCGAGTGCTGAGTATGCCTGTCCAGTGATCTCCATGCTCATGGATGGCACCCTGTCATGACATGGGTGCCTTGTATGACTACCTAATAGGCCTGGAGACGTCACCAACTCAGGGAGGTGAACTGCACAGCACCATCCCTTACACAGTGTCCATAATGTTGACCGCTGCCTAGGTGGTAGTTAATGGGTACATGGTTATTCACCTAGTGGTGACAATGCTATTATCAGCTGTCAGATTGTGCTCATATGTCACACACCTCACCCACAGAGCCCATTCTGTATGTTGTCCACAACACTGAGACAGCTATTGCTCCTAGGTCATGGACATTCACATCCTTACATACACAGATGCCTCCCATTTGTCTGTGTGGTATGGGCTACAATGAGGTGTGAGTACACAACATTAACCCTGTTTTACGGTAGCTGCCACTGGTGTGATATGCACATGTCACTCAGACACCTTTTGTAGTGTTGCTTCTGTCAACAGGCCACTGGTAGAACACTCCTGTGACATATGAAGGTACATCTAGTATACTCAGTGTAGCTGGAACATGGTATGGGTGATGATGTCCTATGACCTGTCACAGGTATGCTATGCAGTGTGAAATCATCCGTACTGTCATCTACTTCTGTACTGCTAACATCTACGCTGATAAAGGTTCATAGACTTGCAGACCATACTCAGCAGGGTAATAGTGCAGTGCCTCCAATTATGACTGTCGTCTCCACTTGTGGGTTGCAGTGGGTTGATATTATCCAACACCACATCTGTATTGCATATTCATGCTCAGCACTTGTTCAGAACATGTGAGCACTTCATGAGCTACTAATTACTATAGCACCCATTCCAACTCATATCTTACAAGTACACTGTCTGTCCTTGCATTTCCAGCTTGCTTACAGTACAACAGCGGTTGTACACACGTAACTCACATATCTTGTGAGACATGGTTTAATATACAGGCATGTCCAAGTGTCACGTACCAGTGCTATTGCCTGTCTATATGATGAATATGGCAAACATGTGGCAATAGAGCAATTGTCTCATGTACACAGTCAATGCTCACCTCCCAACATATGACACTACAGCCTGTGGGAGATGCACATATGTAGCCATGCTGGGGGTAATGCTCTCAACAACCCAGACTGGACCTGACATTCATGTGGGGACGTTTACCATTTGCAACACACCCCACTCATCACATAGTCTCACTAGATCTCCACCACCACAGGCCACACATAGTATGAGTACGACATTTGCAGAACCTCTCCATACTCTGTGTAGGCACCAGAGGCAGCCCCCATTACCAAACACAACAACAATTACTTATAGCCCACAGACTCATGTGTGCCCATCAACTACAGCCAATAGGGTGTTATAACATACCCAACACACTGGCCATAGGTGACTCTGTAGGCGGTCACACTGATACACCAGGGATCACTGCAGTGGCTGTACTGTACAGAGGTGCAGGTAACACATGGCTCTGCTGTTCACAGACAGGACACTACCCTAGAGAGGTGCCGCTGGTGTAAACACTGTAGGTGGGCTTACACATAGACTTGCCAGACAGTATAGTACCTCACTATGTACCTGTGAAGCTATTACATGTCCTTTGTGCATGGTTAATTGAGTAGCTCTTCCATTTCAATTAGCTATCATGCTGTTACAGTGTCTCGTGACTACAAGCCATATGTATCCTGTTATTGTGTATCGTACATGCCAATAGACGATACCTTTTGTTTGCATGATATAACAGTTGTGCTGTGTAGAATATCTGACATATCTACCTACAATACTGTACATTACACATATTTTACACATTATCCCATAATGCAAAGCATACTTGCACAGCAGGACCACCTTAGGCATGTTATTGTCATTATATGCCCATACACATGCCTACTTTGACAGTATATCAACATATACTATCCCCTACTATGGCACGCACTTGTTGGACATACCCTACCACTGATGGCAGGTGGTGTGGAATTATTCTGTTTAAAGCCCTCATGTAGCATCCCTTGTGGTGTATGTGATGTTTACCTTGTGGCCCACAGCAGGACACACAATTTCTACAAGCGTTGCTATGCTCAACAAGACATCATTATAGAATACCTTTTCCCACTTTCTGCATTGCGTACACTTTTAATTAATACAAAACAGGCTCTACGTACACTAACATACTGAGTGTTCTACATACCTTGTTAGTGTTCTGAATCTTCGTAAATATCTCTCTTACACCTTTACTGTTTAAATGGTTCTATGGTATGAGCATATGGTTTGAATGTATGGCAAGTCATCCTTATATACGTCGATACCTGTAACATGTGGTTTCCTGCCGCCAATTGGTGTTCCTGAGTAAATTATTACATGCACATCAGCTGTGCAGCTACTCCATTCACCAATTACGTGGCAACAGTGGGGTATAATTTAATTCTCCACTTGGGCATTGCCCTTTTGCCCTACCTTCGGGGAGATGGCCTGTATGTGTTTTGTTGTGAGGAATTGCAACTGCTATTTGTAGAGACATGGATATTTTGAATTCATGTCCCCCGTGGATTGTGTGTGATGGCTAGAGTATGTGGTTCTACATGTGAGTGTACCTGTCATCTCAACCATCTGATAAGGGACTATTGCAAACAAATCCTGTAACATCGCCGTCTGTTCCATTATACAACAGCTATGATTTCACATGGCGCCTTTACAAATGTGTCTCTCACAAGGTATGTTAACACTTCTGCAGATGTAATTGAGTGAGTGGATGTTTGTGATGTTATTACAGTCTGTATTGCAATTGTTTTGGGTGTGGGGGAGATGTAGGTGGGTGTACATAGCATATACAGGTTTGTGGGGACTGCATTTCTACATATTCCATATATGTGTGTGGGCTCCTTCCCTAATTGAAGACCTATCACTTAGTAGACTGAACTATGGTTGTTACGGGCTTATACATTGAGCCATTGTTAATTGGTTTCTATAGAGTATGCAGGTGAGGTTGATACTTCCCTACCTCCGGAAATACAGCGATATGTAAAGGAATGTTACTAAATGACAGCTGACTCGTGTATTTCTGTCACAAATATTTGCACTCATTGCAGTTGTGTTGGTGACTGAGCCTCTTTGGCATGGGTTGCCACCTTTTCAAATGGTCATAGTGGGACATTTGCAGGACACACATCTGTGTTTACAGGACAACACATACCCACGGTCAGTACACAGGATAGAACATACTTTTATCCTGAATACATACTTATCCTTATAGCACTTTAGCTACTTATCATGTTTCATGTAAAGTTTACATTTTGTAGATACAGGCATAACTATTTAATGCAACTATTACATACTGTATGGGACATAATTATGTCCTACAATCTCGGACATTTTCCCTTTTTAATATTTTTTGTTAGGACACAACTGCCCAGGGAGGGACTGTCCCTCTTAAAGTGGGACAGGTGCTACCGTATGCCTACGGCCAGCTATGACCACACCTACTGTACTGATCTACCTCCGAGTTAGCACTAACAGACACACGATGCAAACACACACACACACATTACAGTCCCATGGAAATGCACACGGCACCCTCAACACACACATACACAGACTACAGCAATCACAGACACAGTTGAACACAGTACCTACGTGGACCGCAACACCGGCAGCGATAACTAAATGTCCCTTAATATCGTGATAATATTACATGTGGTTCCAGTGCTCCGGTACTGTGTTCTTCCGGTCTTTAAGCCTCGTGTCGGTATGTGACACATTCCATAGTTGGCAGTATCCTATTTATTTCTACCTCCATGGTTGTGTACATGTCGTTGACCTATCTATATATTTGCAGATATAGGTGAATCCATATATATCAACATATATCTCCCTATCTCCCTTTCTATCTCTATTACATATATGTATATATATATATATATATATATATATATATATATATATATATACATATGAGAGAGAGAGATTGAGAGGGAGAATACACCTTTCATTGTGTACATGACAGTGTATACTGTTTCCTGGACTCCGCACATTTGTGTTTGAACCTGTCACATTACACACCTGCCGTTGGTACATCTTGGGTAGCTTAGTGTTTGGTGATTGTGTACATGATTGCGTGTTCTACTCCTGGCAGTGGTCGTTTTACCCTTCAGAGCAGGCACTATTAGTACAGGGGTGAATAATGCTAGTTTCACCTGTTCTGGACATCATTGACTGTGATCTGTGTGATATTTAGAGAAGCTTAGCCCTGTTTCACGCATATCCGTATAGTCATATTGTATTGAGTGAAAGCGCTTATCTGACCTGCAGTGTTTAAGTCCTAAATAAAAGTTTTTGGTTATATTTGGGCTCTGCTTAGCTCCTGTTCCTGTACTTTTTATATATTTGAACTTTTTATTTGGTTTGGAGCGTTCATCTGGACTATTGGCAAGATACTTTGGTGATATTTAAACGACGCTTACCAGCACTGGGCAATGCATATTCCCACTAACATGTGCTAAACCTTATCTGATGACCTGCATCCACCATCCATTATTCGTGCCTTCGGGATTACGCAACGTCCCTTGCAGGATGTGGTACCGGGAACATGCATGACATTCAATGCATTTACCACTTGGGCATCTGGGATTTGTACACGTGTTATGGCATTTTGTATGTAGACTGTACTATGGCTGTTACTCCATACTGCAATCAAATGGGTAACTCAGTTATTGTACATATGGATGAGACCTATTAATGGTATGTCCAAATGATGTTTAATGGATGTGCTTCAGCATTGGGAATGTATGTCACAGTGAGCCGCACACTATAATGTGCTACACCTTCACACAACCATAGGTGGAGCATGCTGGGGTGACAGATACCTGTCATGGGTACACCCCATGCTTTGCCACTACATCCATGATTACATTGTATGGAGCCCCTCATTAACACACCAGGGAATTCATGCAGAGTGTGTGGGGAACAGTGATTACACACATGGATCCAGCAATTGGCTCTGCTCCACTGAGGGTCAGTTGGTTACACAATATGGTGGTGACAGCAGACACTGTTTGCCTCGATTGATGAATGGCCTCTGACAATCGGGCGTGTACCTACCGATGTACCTAGGAACCTATACATACAGTACCAACATATGCTGATAGGTGCATGTACTGTTCAGGTGTTGACATTCCTTGTTCCAATAGCTGTTGTGTGTGCAATGGTTGAGGGCTGCCTATGTAGGATTCACACAGTAGGCCACCTATACATTACAATTTACAGGTGGTTGTGTGTGTGTGCCATACATTTTACTGTGTGTGCAGGTGGAGAGGTGTGTCAGTTTATAGGGGCCTACACTGTCAGAGTATGTATTATACATTCCCTCGTTGCCAAGGCATAGGCATATTGGGCACACCTCCGTCTGCCTACTGGGGCTGGCACAGGGTGTTCGTGGTCTGAATCCCTCTGTGCCAGCGATGGCCTTGGCAATTGCGGTGGGCTGTGAGGGCCTTCACCATTATGTCCCTGCTGCAGCTGTTTCCGCAGGATCATATTATGTAGCATGGCACATACTATGATGATGTGGGCACACGTGCCTGGAGAGTACTGCAAGGCTCCACCAGATATGTCCAAGCAATGGAACCGTGATTTCAGCATCCTGAACACATGCTCTATGACGATTCTGGTTTGTGCGTGTGCCTCATTATGGCGTTCTTGCATGGGTGTGTGTGCATTTCTGATGGGAGTCATCATCCATGGCTCCAATGCATAGCCAGCATCCCTCACAAGGTGGCCATGTGCGATGTCCCCCCTGACAAATATCTGAAACAGCTGTAAGGCATGCCAGATGTGGGAGTCATGGTAGCTTACAGGGCTGCCAGCACACACATCCATGATAATGCCCTGGGCATTGCATATGACCTGGCAGTTGATGGAGTGGTGTCCATTACAGTTTATGTAGCGCCTACCATGCTCACTGGGTGGTGACTTGATATGTATGTGTGTGCAGTCTATCGCATCCAGTACCTCCGGGTAGTGTGCCACATGGTGGAAGAGACGCATATTGCTGGCCAACTCCTCCTGAGTTCGGGGGAAGTATATATGCTCATTGGCATGTGGTAACATGGCATCCAGGAACTGGTGTAGTACCCTGGATGCTGATGCCTGTGAGATCCCCATTATATCTCCAGTTGGCCTTTGAAAGGTACCTGTGGCTAGTATTCACAAGCTTACACATACCTTCGTGTCCACTGGGATGGGTTCCTCTCTGTTGTTTCTGGATCTCAAGTGTGGCTGGCACAGCTCAACTATTTGCTGTAAGATGTCCCTATCCACCCTGTAACACTCTACTATCAACAGATCATGTAGCTCCTGGTAGGTTACCCTAGGTCTGAACACTCTTCTCCTCCTCCAGGGCCTGCGGTGGTTGTCAGCATCATCCTCCACAACACCTTCAGTCACTAACACATGGTGATGAATCACAGCTATGGCAGCTCCCAATATGTACATTGTAAAAGTTTCCCATCTGTTTACACCTATGGTGCAGTGTTTGGGAATACACAGGTGTGTGTGAGGTGCTTTCACACTTTATACTATTGTGCTGTGAACACTGATGATGTCATAGGGTGTGTATGTACGATCGTAGCTACAGGGTATCTTATGTGTTTTACGACAGGAACTACTATTGTGGTGCCTTTGGTGTTGAATTACATTTGGCTGCCGTGGATTACCTCTTGCCCTTCCCTTTACATTTCTTAATGTTTCACCTCCCATTTTCTGGCATGCATCCAGCAGCCTGCTTTCATTTGTACTTCCTAAACCTGGCTTATCTTGCGTAGTGTGTTCTATGGCCAGTCTGCTGCAGGTTTGCTGTGCTCTGCTATGACAGTTCTCTTTTCTTTGCAATCTGACACCTCCCCTATCCTGTTTTGCAGGTTTCTGCGAGCAGACTTGTCAGCTGCCGTCGATTGCCCGCTGTGAGTTAATAGGTGTTAATTGCTCAGTTGTTCTCCAATTACCCTACTGCAGCATTTCCTTATTTTCTTCCCCTGACCTTCATGTTTGAGTTATGGTGCATGGCGTGTGCGTCCACTTACCGGGTTCCGGGCACGTTTTCATCCCCGTACACATGCGATTTCGGGCACCATATGTGCGCTCAGCTAAATGATGCTACACCTACCTCCCCACCCCTGTCCTGCAGCTTTTCTTAGCAATGGCCAGGCCAGATTTGCATTGCTCCATTGTGCTTACAGCTATGGTGCCACACCCCACTGCTGTCATATATATACCTCTAAACCACTCCTCGGTGTTGTAGCGCTGCGCCGTATGGTACATCCTTAGTCTGGCAGGATGTTTGCGATTCACTATTACCTGCCTCATTTGCATGGCATTGACTACTAATTCCTAGTTACCATGCCAAACACTGTCACAGACCCTTAGCAACCCTTGCAGCTTGGTTGTGGTGTACCATGCATACCATTGAGTATTATGGTGAAATCATGATTTGTATTACATTGCGATTTTATGACATTTGTATATATTTTCTTTGTGTTCCCGTTTGCGCACACATGCCCTGCAGTTGTACTTTGCGTTACTGTGGACATCACATTAAATGTTGTTTTTTAGGTGTTGTGCATCATTTCTTATGCCATTGGCTGTATATTTAGCCATTGGCATATGTTAACTTTGTAATACACGAGTCTGGTCCGCTTTCATAGTGCCTATGTTCTGTTTGGAAAAATGTAAACCGTGTTTTTTGATTTACATTTCTGTGGGCTTATGCTACGCCTGCACAACTTCATGAATCGCTATGTACCTTCATTTGCATGGTGCAGCACTGCGCATGGGGTGATTAGCATACCTAAGCTGAGGGCTGCACAGATCTGGCATATGCTGGTAGTGCACGTGGAATTGGATCGTACCTGAATCGCTCAGCGGCCATATTTGGTGTTATACCGCCTACGCTATGCCTGCGCCTGGCGCAAGCTTCATGAATCCTGGGGAATGTTTATATTTCTTTTAGGTGATTGCAAATGTAATGATGCATTTGTTTACATTTGTGAACACATAAGTATGAATTTTTACTTTTTAGATGATAGTTATCACCAATGAACTATGTGAGAATTAAACTCTGTACCTTGTGTTTCTAAGGAAAACACCTTAACCATTATGCCAACCTCCTACCAACTTTGAGATTGCACTAAGTGAGAAAAAGGGTAAATTCTCCATTGAAGCACTTCTGTGTAGTTTGCAAGTACAGTGGGGATCAGGAAAGTTACCCTTTTCCCCACTGTAGTACAAGCTCTGAGTTGGTATATATACTTTACAGTGAGAGTGGGAGGCCCACCTGTAGAAATGTAGATTTTTTTTTTTCAAATTCAAATTTTATAAACTTGATCATATGGAATTTCTAGTTTCTGAAAACTCAGTAATATGATATAAATCTTTCTCTCTCTGTATATAAATCCATCTATATCTATCTGTTTATATCTATTGTTTGAATCACATTATGTCAAACTGAATCACAGCTGACTGAAAAAAAATTACAAGATCTAGACTGACAGAAAACTGTAAAGCAAAAAGCAGGGATTAATTGTTTATTTTGCACTTTTCTCAACTATTGTGCAAACATGGAGTTAGTATATTTATATAAGGGGGTATGGGGGATAAAGCCTCCTACATAGGGGGTGCAGTGGGGCTCCCTGGGTAAAAACATTTTTTAGGTACGTTTTCTCTAATGAAACTTTGTATGATGTGTGTTTTACTGTCTGTGTGTTTCTCTTTTTCCCATTGTTGTGTGACTATGGAGCTGGCATATTTAAGAAATGGAGTATAAGGGACAAAGCCTATCACAATAGTATGCAGGGGAGCTTAACCCCCCCCCCCACACACACACATAAAGCATGTTTTAAGGTGTGTTTAGTGTAATAAAGTTTTTCTGTTAAATGTGATTCTATATGTTTTTAAATTTGTTCAGTCAATCATGATTCAGTCAAAATAACTACTATATATATATATATATATATATATATATATATATATATATATATATATATATATATATATATATATGCACACACATACACACACACACACACACACACACACACACACACACATAATAAAAAAAAATATATCTATATTTATATATAAATAGATAATATTATAGATATATCAATAATAAATTAAAACACCCATTGACGATTAGCAAAATGCTGATATCAAAAAGTTGAAAATGCAATGTCAGCATGCCAGTATGTACACACTGGGAAATTGCCTAGGAGCATGTGAGGATTTACTTATAAAAATACAGTAAAGCATTGTTGTTTTGCCCCAGACAATCCCCATGCACCCACACCTCCCTGCTAATTATATATATTAATGCAGAGATCACACAAACACTAGGTAAGGACAAATTCCCCAACCCCTGGAATTGAGTGATCTTATACACCTGTCAGTCAGCTGCTTAACTGACCATATGCAGTTGAATAAGCAACTGCTGACCTAACATATATTTACCCATTTCAGGAGAACCTGTATACACACAGACATAGACAGACAGACAGACACACACACACACACAAACACACACACACACACACACACACATGTATATACAAAAAAAAAAATATATATATATATATATATATATATATATATATATATATATATAGATATAGATATAGAGATACTTATACAGACACACACACATATATGCATGATGTAAAATATGTATATATATTTACAACTATGCTTTTGTACAACTGAACCTGTATTTCAAGTATGTTAATTTTTTTTTATATTAATCAATGTACTGATACATTGGGGTACAGAAGGTCTTTTATTTATGTATAAAACTCTACAAATAATAATGTATGCATGTGGTCCACTTTGCACATGTATTCATCTATCATTCTGAATAGGTATATACAAAGACCTAATTGCCTGTCTATGACAACAGTGCACATATATATTCCAGAAACTGTGTAAATAATAGATGTTGTTATTATTATTAATGCCCGGTCTATATCACACATGGAATATACAAAGCACCAATAAAATGAGAAACGGTATTGCATCAGCAGTGGTCTGAACCACAACATTTTAATACAAGGGGTGATCCCTTGGCAGTAACAACCTGTTGATACTGAGCATTTTCATGCTTTTCATTGGCCCTGTCAACTTTCCTCAGTATTTGAATACTAATAGATTTAGAATAATCGCAACGAAAAGGAAACCAGTGAACACTAAACTTGTAAAGAGCATACCAATGTAAAGAACAACCAAACCGGAACAACAAGGCTAGGTAGGTAAAAACTTTAATAAGAAAATAAAAAAATGAAATAAATAGTAGCGCTTTCAGGCCACAGCCCTTCATCAGGTCTAAGGCTATAAAGACTTCTCCATGGTTAAAAATCAATTGTATCCAATCACAATGTGGAAGAGGGCCTAATATATATATATATATATATATATATATATATATATATATATATATATAATAGACACAGAATCTAAATGCTTCTGAATTTCCTCACATTTGACTTTATTTCTCATGTTTGTCTACTTGTTTGTTTTCATTTCTCACTAAAATACATTCGCACATTTCAGCAAATGAGTCCAACTGTAGCTTTACTTATTTCTTCTTTTTCTTCTATGTTTTTCTTTCTGTCTACCTTCTTCATTTTTACTGTCCATTTACCTTGGTGCATTTCTTACCCATATACTAATTCCATATATGCAGAACCATGCAAACTCCTCTTGCAAACCAGAATATTTACTATGTTAATAACGTAAATCTCCTTTGAAAGAGACCAATGGGAAATATGCAAATTGTTGTTCCACCTACATGACTTTCTGAATGTCCATTGCCATTTTACTCTTATAAGTCTTTATTGAAGCATTCAAGTATGGAAGATATTATGTATTTGTCAACAGAAAATAAAAATCAAATTTTATTTGCAAAAGCTATTAGCAGTTAGCACGAATGGAAAAAATCTTTGCTTTATTGATGTCAATTAACACTTTTACAGGATCAGACTTATAAATGAATCAATTTGGATGTCATTTCCACTTAATTCTTACATTTTAAAGCTGTAGCAATGAACCTAGATAATTAGATGGGCAGCCTCATTTTCCCTCTGATCTATTTTGTCTTGTCCTCCATAAGGTTACAGGAACATTTTTGAATATTTTTTATTTTTGGCTACGCTTGAAATGGTCTGCAGACCAATTGCTTAGTACTTACTATGAACCTTCAAGATTTTGTAGTCACATGATGTTTGTTTTCATCATTATCCTCATCAATGACCCCCTTTTACCTATTTTTACATGAGGTTGGGGTGTTGTGTCAATTGTTATCACTTCTTTTTCTTCAGATGCTCTCCTAACTTTTTCAGCAGTAATACCCACCTGTCTCATGTCTTCTTTGATGCAATCAATCCATCTGACCTCCTCTTGCCTCCTCGTCTCTCACATATTTACTTTATTAAATTGTCTTCTGCTTTTCTGCATGTGAGACAGAACTTCCCTAATCTGTTCTCCTTGACCTTCGCTGTAATTGAGGCTACTTCTGTTTCCACTCTGATGTCCTCATGCCTACATCTGTGCTCTTCATTTCTATCACCTCAAGCTTCTTCAGTTGCCCTGCCTTTACTGCCTATGTTTCTGTGGCATAAAAAAGAACTAGACACATCACTGTTTTGTTTACCTTACTTTTCAAATTCGTTGGCATTCTTCGGTCACATATTGCCCTGACACTTTGTGCCACTTGGCTGCAGCACCTCAGATTCTAGTTTTGACCCCCTCATTCAGACTACCCTTCTTCCTAACCCCACCTTGCTGATACCTGAAGTTTTTAACATGTTTTAATCTGTATGCTTTAGTTTTAAACATCTTAAAATTTTCCCTCATTTGCCATCAGTTTTGCAGTCCAGTTCACTAGCTTTTGTTCAGAGTCTGTTTGTAGCACCATATTGTTTGCATGCAACAGCTTTGTTGGTCTGTTCCCTCTGACCTGTTTACTGATGTAGTCTATTATCAGTATGAGCAGCAGTGGCCTTATATGAGCTCCCACTGGGGAAAATCAAGCCTAGTCAAGTTCAACCCATGTTGCAAGGGTGCCTGTTTCAAGCAGACACTAAAATCAGCATCTATTGCCAAGAGGGACACAGGTGGAACCCCTGGGGTGAATTTCTGGTTACCCATCCAATTGTCCAAATTACACTTAAATAGGGCCAACAGGGGGCTTTGTTTAACATGAATATGAAGCTTGTTCCAAAGGTGGGGCAACCTCTGCGAGACAAATCTGTCTCTCCAGCAAGTTCTGTTGATGTCATATACCAGGTTAAGGAACTTTAATAAAGTGACCTGTATGCCACTTGACTTGCGAATGTGCAGCAATTCATTTAAAGCTGGGTCAGATAATGATCTATATGTAAGGTACAGTCACCTCTGAGCAGTCTGTATGACACATAATAAAGTGATAATGATTTCAGTCTTTTTGCATAATACAGATCTTGAAGACCATGAATTTTATTTGTAAGGAACCTTTGTGGGCTCTCCAATTGCTACAAGGTATTTGGAAAGGAACATACCAAAGGGAGCGTTGTACTCTATTATTGGCCTGATGAGGGAAGAGTATGGGGAGGGTTATAACCTCTTTTTTCTGGAGCTAATGCCCTTACTTATGACACTATAGAATATAAAATGTCCTTCTTACCACTGTGGAGACATGGTGATCAAAGTTAAGGTTGCTGTCCGCCTGTGTGCCCAGATCTCTCACCAATGACTGTGTGCTTATGGTATTGCTATTCATGTAGTAGTTTGCAGCAACGTCACCCTTGCTGAAGGGGATCATAATGCAGTTTTTGCATTATGTTTAAGACCATGAATTTGGCATGAGTCATTAGTTTGCGTAAGACCTTTTTGCAGGATGTTGACATTGCTAGGAGTTTGAATGATCACTCCCAGTTTGCAGTCATCAGCAAATGTTGTCAGCCACAGTCCTTTAGTTTTTCCTGTACTTCAGAAAAGTAGATGATGACCAGTAGGGTCCCAGCACCAATCTCTGTGAAACACCACTGGTTAAGGGTTTGCTGGAGGAGGTGGAGTTCCCTATTTTGACCCTGTGATTTCTATCAGTGAGCCAGTTTGCAACCCACCTGACAATATACAGGTTGGTACTTAGCTGGGTGAATCTATCAATGATGCCTGAGTGGGGGATTGTGTCAAAGGCCTTGGCTAAGTCTTGGTAGGCTGTATGCACAGATTTGTCCTCATCTAGGGCTTTGGTGATTGTCTCGAAGAAGTCCACCAAGTTTAACAGGCATGATCTCCCTTTCACAAAGCCAAACTGGGTGGGTTCAGGCATTTGGAGATTTCCTATATCTTTGTTAATAAGGTCCATGATGATTAATTTCATGGCCTTGCCATTAAGGCTGGTCAGGCTAATGGTCCTATAGTTCCTGAGCTCCATGATGACTACACCTCAGGAGACATTTTTCCCTTAAACCCCCCAACATCTTCATCTTATCTACAGGTTTAACAGGCATGATCTCCCTTTGACAAAGCCAAACTGGGTGGGGTCAGACATTTGGAGATTTCCTATATCTTTGTTAATAAGGTCCATGATGATTCGTTCCATGGCCTTGCCATTAAGGCTGGTCAGGCTAATGTTCCTATAGTTCCCGAGGTTCATGATGACTACACCTCAGGAGACATTTTGCCCTTAAAACCCCTAACATCTTCATCTTATCTACAGTAACGTGATCTGAGCCTTACACTTCCCCTCACATCCTCTTCCTCAGAGCACTTTGTAGTTCTTCTGGTGTGAGTTCACTGTACTCTTTCAGTGTAGGTTGTGCAAACAGTAATGCCACTGTTGTGGAGGATTCTTGACTATGAAGCATCTTGAAGTACTCATTCCTTCTACCATTGGTATCTGATGGACAGGTAAGCAGAATGTTGCCAGCAGCCTGTAGGAATGGCATCTGCCAATTATTTCTTTTTCTTTCTGTCATTGTCTTGCAACCTGGTGACCATCTTTGTGTCAGCGAAGTTGTGTGAGACACAAAATATCTTACATTCTAAGATTATAAACTCTGCTACACACCCCAAAACTCATTTTCTAAAGCTACAGTACATAATATGTAATTTATTTATTTATTTATTTACTTCTCACGAGGCACAAACCACTAATGACTAGCCTGAGATTATTTCAAGAAATTTCACTTTGACTGGAGAACATTTGGTCATTTCAGAGCTATTTTTATTTATGGCTGCATTTATTTATTTGTTTTGTTGTTTGTTGTGTATCGTGGGACACTGATCCCACTAGAGGATTTTCAGGTTTTGCTGGGGTGACAAAGCTAAGTCATTCTGAATACCCATGTAGTTGCAGTATCTACAGTAAGTATACTAAGTGGAGTGGTAATCTGTGTAAAATACTATTAACTAAGAATGTCTGTTAATAACAAAAATGCATTTACAGTATATTAATACTGTACAGTATGAGAGAAAGATGTTTAGGGTATTATTGTTATTATTTGTAATGAATGAAAGTATGAGAACATACTAATAATAACTGACTGATAAATACTACCTATGTAAGCAAAGTACTTATCTATAAAGCTGGTATACTTTTCTTTCTCACCTTGGCGTAAGGCAGGGAAATGGAAATACTGGCATTTGATTTGCATGATACATGACATATCTTATCAGGAATCTTTTTTTCTTGGAAGTTGTGGTTTTGCTACTTACCCCAAATCTCATTTGTTAAACTAATAGTACATCATATTTAATTTATTACACACACACACACACACACACACACACACACACACACACACACACACACACACACACACACACATTACAGAACACATTAAGATACTTCCTCTCACCTGTAAATCACCTGTAAATCATGATCACCATTGTTGCACCTGTGTAACTTAGCAAATATACCAGTTTGCATGAATGGGCAGGACTATGAACCAGCCACACAGTGCAAAACCAAACTGAGGTGCAAATGATGACTTGTGTGCAGGAATGTTCATCCTTATTATACCAATACCATGTATAGTGCTTCAGTGTGGATTGTACACCGTGCTATAATCTGTAGCCTTACAAATATATACCTCATTCCTATATCAACAAATGCACTATGGGACACCGTGTGCATAGGATACTATTCTGTGACACTTTAATGTCCTTTCTATCAACCAATCATGCACTTGAAAAGAAATGTACCACTGATTTCATTTTTCTCATAAACATAAAACAGTATTGCAGTTTTTCTTTCTAGTAATAAGTAGGGCTAGTATTTAGCTGATTCATAACCAGGGATTGTTAAAGTATGGTACTTATTTTCTCCTCCATAGCAGATTTATTTTATCCAGATGTACAAATTGTACAAAGTATGTAAATGTATAGATGTGCCAATGTCCAGGTAGTCATACATCAGTATCTATAACATACATTTTGATATGTTTTAAGTCCAGGAACAAATATAATGCTCCCAAATGTCTTTTTTTATGTTGTATCCCATTCAACATACTACATTAGACAAACTGTATACCATGCCTTACTAGAATAACTGAGTAAAGAAAGTTTAAATAATGGAGAATAAACACTAATAATAAGACCATAACATTTTGATAACTGTTTATGGGGACACTAGTCTTTTGTTGAAAAGTAATTGGAAAGGGCCAGATGTTATTCTGCATAAAGATAGTAAAGCTGTTACTGTAAATTTAACTGTTTCATGTGGCATTTAGTGGCAAGTGCCAAAATGTGAAACAGAACTTGGAAGTCTTAAACACAATATTATTATAAATTGAGTAAACAGCAAATAACTGAAACAGCTAGAATTTCAGAGATAAAAACACGTTTTATCTTTTTAACCCTTACTGTATGTTAACTAGTTTGAAGACACAGTTTTAACATTTGCACATTGTCTAGCATCATAAAAGTAATATTAATTCCATGGTAGTAGGAGACAATCTCCTAAAAATGGCATATGTCTGTGTAAAGTAAGTGCTTCACTCTCCTGCAGATGATTCCATTGATTTTGGCAGGCATAAGCCAATCATCATCATTGTAATCAATCTAGTTGTTCCCATTTTTTGCATGGTGTTGGGGTGTCGTGTCAATTGTTGCCATCCCTTCTCTTCAATACCACTTTCCTGCCTTCTTTGTCACTTATGCCTGACTCTCACAAGTCTTCTCTCATACAGTCCATCCATGTCTTTGCTGGTTGCCCTTGTTTCCTTGTGCCTTTTTCCTGATTGTCACAAATCTTCTTCATAAGATTGTCTTCTGCTTTTCTGCTTTTGTGCCCTAACCACCACAATCTGTTCTGTTTGACCTTGTCTGCAATTGGAACTACTTTGGTTTCTGTATTTACGTCTTCATTTTCTCAGCTGTCCCACAGTGTGCATCCTACCACCCATCTCAGGCTCTTCATCTCCATCACTTCTAGCTTCTTCAACTGCCCTGCCTTAACTGCCCAGGTTTCTGCACCACACAGTACTACTGTTCATAACACTGGTTTGTGCACCTTACTTTTCAACTTCTTTGGCATTCTTTTGTCATATACTACACCTGACACATTGTGACAGCTGGCTGCAGCCCCTCTGGTTTCTAACCTTGACCTCCTCATTCAGACTTCCCTTCCCCTCATCCACTCCTTCCAGATATGTGAATCTGTTAACTTATTTTCTATTTTCCTCTTCTATCTCAGTTCTCAGTTTCTTCTGATTTCCCCCCATTTGCTGCCAATACAACTCTCTTATCTGCACTTAGTTTCATCCCATGTGCCCTCAGTTTGCATTCCATTCCCCTATCCTTTGTTGAAGTTCTTGGACAGACTCCACTTGTAATGCTACTTCATCTGGCTAATGTAACTTTGTTGATCTGTCCCGTCCCACCTGTATGCTAATGCAGTCCATCAAAAGTCTGAACATCAGTGGGTTCAGAGCTGAAAACTGATGCACAGCCATTCCCATTGAGAACTCCTTTGTGAGACCGAACACCGTTCTACTTGAGATAGTGGATCCTTGTACATAACTTGCACTAATTCTACCAATGTTTCTGGGACTTTGAACTACTGCATGACTGCTCAAATTAGCTTTCTTGGGATCTTGTCATATGCCTTCTCGAAGTCCAGGAACACACAGTTGGACTCTTTCCTTATCTCTAGGTTTCTACTCAACTCTCTGTCTTACTGCAAGTAGTTGTGCTGCATCCTGATCTGAGTCCAAACTGATATGAATCAAACTGCTAATCTCCCATATTACTTTCTACTACTCTGTGTATTCATCCATCAATCACTCTCTCCAGAACCTTCATGCAACGTGACAGGAGTATTATACCTATGCACTGCGGTAGTGTTGCTGCAGTAGCATTGTCGCCGCACAGTAAGACACTGTCCGGTTCGATTCTCAGCTAGAGCGTCTTGTGCGTGGAGACATGCATGAATGGGCGTACCTTCATTGAAGGTTGTGCATTAGGGCTGGTAACTCGGCACGTAAAAATCAATTACCAATCATTAGCGGACCGGAGTTCCGCTGTGGCGACCCTTAATTGGGAAAAGCCGAAAGACACAAACAAACTGCCCACATTTGTGATGCCTCCTTTGTTCTCAAGCACGGGCATTGGTATGCTTATTGTAGGGTTGTGCATACTCAGCTAATACAGTTCATTCTACAATATAATCTCCTCTCCAATACACAACATTGATTTAGACCATCACACAGCACTACCACCACACTTCTCTCTTATACCAACATAATCAACCGACACAGGAACAAAGAACTATTTGTATCCTTCCATTTTCTTAGACTTATCTAAGGCTTTTGACATGGTGAACCACAACTTGCTTCTTTAAACCATGTCTAACCTAAACATATGCCCATCTACTATACTATGGTTCACCAACTACTTATCAGATAGGCAACAAGCAGTTCTATGGCAAGATAAACTATCCCCCTTATTGTCTGTCTCTATAGGAGTTCCCCAGGGATCCATTTTAGGCCCACTTTTGTTCTCCCTCTTCACCAACAACACCTCCTCAACCATACCCACAGCCTCAGTTGTGCAGTATGCTGATGATACCACCATTATATGTGCCACCTCCACGATAAGAGAACTACACTCCCTTACCCAAACTAATTTCTCCCAAGCCAAAACCTGGTTTACCAACATCAAACCTATACTCAATCCCAACAAAACAAAACTGATCCTGTTTAAACCTGGAAGACCCCAACCTTTAAATTATAACTTTAACTTAATAGCCAACAATGATATCCAAATAAAACCTGCATCACACACAAAACTACTAGGTGTAGAAATCAACAACGAGCTAAAATTCAACATCCATATAGCCCAGACTATCAAGAAAGTCAACAAAACACTTGGGCTTCTCTATAGAAACAAACAATTCTTGACTAAACAAACCAAAGCTACTATCGCTAGAACCCACCTCCTGTCTATTCTGCTCTGTGCCTCCCCCATATTAACCAACATGAACCAAAAAAAACTAAATACAATGGAATCGTGTTATAACAAGATTGCCAAGTTTGCCACAGAATCCACACATAGGTCCCATCACTGTTTATCCCTAAAGCAACTCAAGTGGCTGGAACTGCCACATGCTCTACTATTACATCAAATCTCAACAGCACAGAAACTCTACTACCACCCAGATTTAACCACAGCACTCCAACATCTTATTTAGCCATACACCACCTCCAGAGAGCTAAGATCCAGTAACCAGAACCTAATAAAAGTTATTAGACACAAAAATGAAGCAGGTAAATCTCTGTTTGCCTGTTCAATTGCCCACACTTGGAATGCTCTTCCAGGCCACATAACTTCTACTACCTCAACTAAAATATTCAAACACAACCTTAAAAACCACTATACTAACAATTGGCTCTGCTCATGCTACTCACCCGGGGAAGCCACACTTATACTCTACTAACTTCTCCAACAAAACTAGCATCTACCACCCTCTAAAGGAACAAACCTTCTAAGCTCTATAAACTTCACTATATTAATTAACATCTACAACCTCTCTAGTATACCGACAGTCCCACTGCTAACTGTATCTTATTTACATGGACAATTTTAATTACTCTCTGAATGTAAAATCATTGCTTTTCCAATTCCTCTGTGTTATGACTTTAGACCCACATGATATTTTGAGATGATTGTTACACAGATGAAAATGTGTTATGTGTACCAAAGCTACTGTATTGTATTTTTTGCTTGAGCTATTTTGTAAATGATACTTGGAGCTTTCCTCCACAGGATGCCCAAAATCCTGTATTGTACTTTCTTGCATGAACTGTATTGTAAAAGATATTTGGAGCTTTTCTCCCTGGGCCTCTACTGAAAATGGACCTGTGTCCAGTCGGACTATCCCGGTAAACAAATGTAAAATAATAAATAAATAAAAATAAATAAATAAAATTATTCCACACTGCTAAGAGTACCCTCAGGAGCCATTTTTCTCCTATCTCACCCAGCATCTTTATAATATCTGCTGTGACCTCATCTAAGCCTGCTGCTTTCCCTAACTTCATTTTTCTCAGGGCTGTTCTTACTTCTGTGGTGGGCTCCTCCTCTTCTCTCATCATAGGTTGTGTCTGGGGCAGTACAGCTTCTGTGGGTTATTCTTCATAAAGAAGCTGCTGGAAATACTCCTTCCATCTACCTTTGATGTCCTGTTGACTGGTGAGCAGGTCGTTGCTGGCATCCCTTATGAAGGGTGTCTGACTATCTTCTTTATCTTTCTGTCTTTCCCTTGCAATCTAATATAGTTTATTTGCACTATATATTGACTCACTTTCCAGAAGCTGCTAGAGTGCCTCAGATGCCTTTCTCTTTGTTATTGCAACTCCTTTCTTAGTCTCGTAGCCAATCAGTATTTCTTCCTAGCCAGGCCCATCTTTTCTATCTCCCACTTTTTCCTGCACTCCTTTTTTTTTTTTTTTTGATGACTTCCTCCACCAGCTTTCCTTATGTGTCGTACATCCGTACCTGACTCGACCACATATCTGTTCTGTAGTCCTCACACATGCTATTTTGAGATGCTGTCATTTTTCTTCAACTCCACTTATTTCCTCTTCTTCTTGAGGTGCTAGAGCCCTAAGTAATTCCTTGAACTGTTATGCTGTCTCTCCATTCAACTTCAAGGTACTCAGCCTGGTCTCTGTTGACCTTAGAGCCTCCCTGATCACCGCCTGCAGCTGATTGTGGCAAGCAGATGTTTATGTTGTGGGACAACTGCTTCACTGGAAATGACTTTGCAATCACTGATTCTACCCCAGTGCCCTTTTCTTACTAGGAAGAAGTCTACCTTAGTTACAAGTTGGCCACTCTTATATGTGATCTTGTTACTGTCTCTCTTTCTGAACCACATATTCACTACTATCAAACCATGTGCCACAAAATTGTCTAGAATGGCCTCTCCTTCTTTATTCCATGGTGAAACAGGCAGTCCTTGTATCCACTTCTGTCTGTTCCAATATGTGCATTCAAGCCACTTATTATCAACACCTATTCATGTTGTCCTACTTTATCTTGTATGTCCTGCAACTGCTGTCTGAATGCACTTTTTTATTCACTATCACAATCCAGCTATGGGGCATAGGCTGAAATTATGAATACTGCCTTACAATTAAGCTGGAGTCTGATTGTCATGAGTCGGTCACTAATTCTGATGACATCCTTCACTGCCTTCTGAAGCCTCTCCCTCACCAGAATTTGCACATTTCAAGTTTATCCTCCTCCTGAGTAGTAAATCCCAAACCAAGTGACTTTGCTGCAGTGCCCTTCTATCTTGTCTCCTGTATGCATAGGATGTACAGCCTCCTCCTTACCATCATGCCGTTCACTTCCAATATACATCCTGCCAGTGAACCTAGTTCATGTTTGGCAGGTTGATTAGTTTTATATTCAGCTTTCACTTAACAGACCTATACCAGATAACCCACTCTGAGCAACTGAACACTACCAGGCTAGTAACATACTGACTCAGAGCTGCTAGATGTAATGGAAAACTATCTGTGAAGTCTCAACCCTTTAAAGGCAGGCTTTAGGGGTATGTTCCCATTTAGTCCAGGTGATTTGTCAGCCTGTAATTAAAATTATCCAATTAATTTCCACCCGTTCTGTTATTTCAGAAATATTCCCTTCTCGAATATTTTATTTATTTATTTTATTTTACATTTGTTAACTGGGATGATCCGACTGGACACAGGTCACAGGACACAGGTCCATTTTCAGTGGAGGCCCAGAGAGAAAAGCTCCACAGTAAGTAAAATTTTACACAATATGTTAAAATACAGTGTACAGCAGAAGACATAACAAGACCTATATATACAGGCCCAATATAGTTTGTAGCACCATAAAGCCAAAGCCATGCCCTTCACTGAAGGTAATATGTCTAGTTAAGGGACTTTTATCTTTTAAATGAATATCACTCGTGCTTGGATATTCGTTTCTTCAGCTGTCTGTTTTTCTTACATAAAATGCTTTGCAGGAATCACATATAGCAATGGATATCGCATGTTTAGTTTTGCCATCTGCATAAGTGTTACTCTTGTATCATCTACCGGATGTAGGATGCAGAAAATCCTTTCTATTGGAAATGCATTTGCAGGAATGAACATGTTCTGCAGGGAAAAGTGCCAACTCTCGCTGATTTAGTATTTTGAACTGAATGCATATTGTAACATAAGAGTTGTTGACCAGGATCTGCCCTCAGAAGTTTCCAGTTGTCTTTTATTATATTGCATACATAATGAATGTCATTCGTGTAGGAAAAGATTGTTCAATTGCCAAAGTGGTTAGAAAGACCTTCTACATAGCCCACCTCATCACGAAGGGTTTCACATCTAGATCTAGAGGTAATCGTGCCCTTTTATTCATCACTCATCAGGCCCATCATAGAATACAATGCCCCTTTTGGGATGTACCTTACCCGACACCTGCAGCAATTAGAAAGACCCCAAAAGTATCTCACCAAGAGGATCAAGGGTCTCAAACAGATGCCATATGCTGCTCAGTTAAAAAACTCCAGCTCTACTCAGTTGCATACCGCCTACTTCGAGGCAATCTATGCCTGACATACAAAGCTATGTCAAATCCAGAATTAATGGACATGCTCCACCTCAGTAAATCTAAATCCCTTAGAGCCACATGCTCAAGGGACTTGAACCTCAGCACAGAAATAAATAGAACTTGCTGGAGGGACAGGTTCATAACCCAGAGGCTCCCTTCACTCTGGAATAGAATTCCAGTTCATGTGAGGCAGAGCACCTCACTGAATCTCTTCAAGAAGAATTTCGATAAGTGGATGGGGGATCATAGGTTTGTCCCAGGGATTACTCCCGTGTCACTATTAGACAGAGGCACAGTAAACTAAACCTTAAAAAGGACACAGTATACTCAAATCAAGGGGTGGCGTAAGCCATACAGAATTGGGCTAGGCTTATAATTGCCCCAGGGCAGATAGCCTAGTATGAACCTATGAACCTATGAACCTATAATTTTTGTCAGCCTTAATCTGTCTATCTGCAGTTTGTGACTGTCCAAAAAGAAATTGTTTCCCAATAGTATTTCTAGCCACCATCATTGTAAAGATTTGTGGATCAATTTCTTCTGATTTATGCCCTCTATCTCTAATGTTGTGTCCAAGATCATGAAAGGCTTTCATGAAGTCAGTATCTTCTGTAAGTATTCTCAAGGTTCATAGAAAATGATTTTTGATAACATTATGAAAAGTGTGCGGAGGATGCATGCTTATTCTATGCAGGGAGTTATTTTACCAGCAGTCTTTCTTGTATAAGGAAGTACTAATATTGCCCATTGAATCTATGGACAATCTAACATCTAAGAAATCAATCATAGAGTCATAGCTCATCTCATTTATATTTACTTATTTTTAAATGTGTTTAACCGAGTTTTATGCCCGATTCTGTGGTGATTGCACTGGTTATTTATGCTTTTATTGTGGTGATTTTCTTATGGTGTGGTTCTTTGGCAGCAGTTTTATGTGTTTTTGGACTTTTATATATATATATATATATATATATATATATATATATATATATATATATATATATATATATATATATATATATATATATATGAATCTACTTTTGTTTATCAAAAGCTTGTTCTTTCGAAAAACAAAAGTACAATCCCAATTACATAAAAGTGAACTTAAACAAAAGTGCACTTTCGCAAATAGCGGTTCACTGAACCGGTAAAATAAAAAAATAAATAAAACACTGCAAAGGCAGTTTTGCAGGGGGGCATATACAGTATATATGAGTTACCTACAATTGATTGAAAAGTCACATTGTCAAAAAGATAAAACAATAGTACAGCTGATTGAAAATCAGCTTGTCAAACATACCAGGTCTTTTTCTGTGCAGGATTGTGTTACACTGGGGATTGGGGAATTTGCCTTTTCCCCACCATAGTGTGATCTCAGAGAAGTTATATATAATTAGCAGGGGGTGTGAGAATGCAGGGGAAAGATATGTTTTTCTTTCTTTTTTTCTCAGTAAGCACCTTATCAACCAGCTGAGTTTGATCTGTTGCCATTTGACATTTTTGTGTATGTGTATATATATATATATATATATATATATATATATATATATATATATATATATATATATATATATATATATATATATATATATATATGTATATATATATGGGTCTACTTCTGTTTGTCAAAAACACACAAACAGAAGATCGAACCCACCCAGTGTGGATAAGGAAATATATCCTTTTCCCCACTGTAGTGCAATCTCAAGTTAGTATATTTAAGTAGGGGGAGTGGGGAGCATAGCACTTCACATGGAGGAAGTAGTTTGTTTTGATGTAGTGCACTTTCGCTTAAGTGGGCTTCTACGTTTCTTGTTCGAGATTTTGAAATTTTGATCAAGTAATGTAGACTCATATATATATATCTTCTTCTTCTTTCGACTTTTCCCGATTAGGAGTCACCACAGTGGATCACGTGTCTGCTCATGATTGGCAGTGGAGTTTTACAGTGTCGAGTTGCCAGCCCAGCACCCAACCTTCCACAGAAGGCACACACATGCACGCACTCCCTTCTAGGGCCAATTTAGAGTGTCCAATTCACCTACAGCATGTCTTTGGGATGTGGGAAGAAACCCACGTGACCACAGGGAGGGCATGCAGACTCCGCACAGAAGGCACACCAGCCGAAAATTGAACTGGAGAACCTCTTGCTGTGAGGCGGCAATGCTAACCGCTGCACCACTGCGGCCGCCCTAGACCCATATATATGTATATACGTATATATCTATACATATATATATATATATATATATATATATATATATATATATGTATACACATATACACACACACATACATATATGTGGAATTAGTGGCAATAGTTGATTTAGAGTTCTGTTGATGTGATTAACTTGTGGCGGGTGCCACTAAAATAGCCACAGGATATACTGTACCCCAGCCCCCACTACTGTACAGGGATGTCCTTCCTTATCACTGTTGCAGAATTCTTTACTCTTAGTAATATCCTGTCAGCATACATACCAAAGCCTTTACACTATCCAGCCACCATGCGTCAGACATATGTCCTATGTGCAATGCTCACAGTGCATATTTAATGTTTGACTTCCTCATCCTCAGAATATGTTTGGCACTGGTCTGAATGCTACCTTTGAAATAAGTCTGCAAGCTGTTCACTGAGCTGGTTTAACTACCTCTTCTTTTCTCTTTTTTTCTTCTTTATATTTTAGTTTACATGTCATCCAGGAAGGGAAATGTGAGTGTAGGAGGCATATTCCCCATAAAGATAGAAATGAAAAATGCCATTTCTGTCTGGGTGCTACACATGACCATATGCATTATGGGATCTGCCAGTTGTTTGTTACTAAGGGGCTCCAAAGTCATCTGTCTTTTCTTTCCATTAATTTGGAGAACCAGTGGCTGAAGCTTTTGGTTCAGAGTACCAGGCTACAGCCTCAAAGCAAGTTACATGCCAGGTGAATGGAGGGGTGTAACGGTCATCCCTCTTCATAAGGGTGGACCATCAACTGTCCCTGGGAATTGCAAGCCCATCAGTCTGGCAAGTCTGTTATGCAAAGCCATGGAATTCATCCACATCGGAGCTGCCACGTAAGAAGAAACCCAAAAAGGGGAGTACTGAGCCTGCTGCTGTCCAGCTTACACTAGACATCTCCACTAGATTGGATGAAGAACCTGAGAACTGTCCAGTGCCAATATTGTCTTCCCCTGCTGTGACCAAGTGGGAGATGGGCATGGAGCTGTCTACCTGCACTTTGGCTGAGACTGTGCCTACATCTGGTGCAGATGTGGAGGGGAACCACAGCTGAATATTTAAGAGGTGCCTCGGTGGATACTCCAAATACCTGTTAGGGGGAAGCATTGAATTCCTTGAATCTAGGCAGGGGTTAGAACCTTCTAGCTTTGTTAAAGCTAATGCTTCCTTAAAAAGAAACAGAGACTAAGTGTGATGCTCCTGTAGCTAAGGATATCCATATAGAATGGCAGGATTTTATTGAGGAGCTACAGCAACAGCTAGAGGTAGGACATCTACTGTACAATGTGATTCTATAATAGTCCATGTAGGCATAAATGACCTGAAGCATACTTCACTGGACTATATGAAAAGAGACATTATGCATCTCTCTGAAAATGTGTCACAGACAGGTACATGCCTTGCACTGAACAGCATTCATCATTCACCAAGGATGATGCCACAGTATAAAGAGAAAATGATTGATTTTGATAATTGGCTTAGTTTCTGGTGTCACTTCTGGGGAATCCAATATCTGTCAGCATTGGAGAACATGGTTAACAGACCACTTTGCTTTGCCAGGGATGGTCTGCACGTGTTTCTCCTTGGCTTTTGAATATCGGCTAAAACTTTAGCCATCTCCTTCAAGCCTTTTTTAGGCAATCCCAAAATGCAAAACTACCAACACAGCAAAACTAAACAAGAAACTAAGAGGTCTAATAAAATTCAGCAAAGCCAATTACCAGGTCAGAATAGTCTCCAAGGCTAAGGAAAATCACAAGGCCATCTTTAGCTATGTCAGGAACCATAACGGTAATACTTAGCAGTGTCTAGAACTAGTAGCAAATGTATTTATTTATTTATTTAGCATTTTGTTTACCGCGAGTGTGCGACTGGGGTAGAGTCCCATTTTCAGCGGAGGCCTGGGGAGAAAAGCTCCACATACAGTATTTCAAGGAAAAAAGAGAATTACAAGACAATTAAAATGCAAGATTATACAATTGAATGTTGCAAGATAAGTATTTTACAAATATACAAAAACAAGATACTAGCCGTTACACAATGCTAGAATATACAAGTGACAATGATGCACAAATTGTCAATTATTACAGAAGAAATGCAGAAAACTCAGTTACAATGTGTGTACAAATGGAACATCCTTCATTGGCTGACATAGCAAATCTACTGGTTGATAAATTTAGCTGTAACTTCACCCCCCTATACCCCTCGTTAGCTCCTTTGAAATCCCTTCTAGTATACCCCCCATTTATCAATAGGGAGTAAGTCCTGAAGGTGGTCATTAAGGCCAAAAACTCTGCTTCAGTGAGCCCCAACAACATCCCTGGTTGCCTCATAAATAGCCTAAGACATGGCCTAGCAGGACCACTTGATGAACTCTTCAGCTACAGCCTCAAAGCAAGTTACATGCCAGGTGAATGGAGGGACGTAACGGTCATCCCTCTTCATAAGGGTGGACCATCAACAGTCCCTGGGAATTGCAGACCCATCAGTCTGGCAAGTCTGTTATGCAAAGCCATGGAATAAATTATCATGTAAATAATCAGCAATGACATTGGCATCCTACAGACACTAGACCCATCCCAATTTGGCTTTGTTAAGGGAAGGTCTTGCCTACTTAACCTGGTAGACTTCTTCAAGAGGGACAACATGACTATGGAGATGAGGGGAAAGCAGTGCATACCATCTACCTTGACTTGGCCAAGGCATTTGATACAATATCCCACTCAGGTTTTGTTGACAAACTCTTAGAACTAGGAATAAATTCCTACATAATTTACTGGATAGCCAGCTGGCTCACAGACAGAACCCAAGAAGTCAGGGTCAGTGAGATCACCTCCATCAAGATACTGGTTACCAATAGAGTACCCCAGGGCTCTATGTTGGGCCCACTTCTGTTTGGCATCTACTTAATGGAAGTCAAGTTTTATGTCAAAGGCCTCTGGCTCACAATGTTTGCAGATGATTGAGAGCTATCATACATTCCCCCCATGACACAAACATCTTACAAGAGGGTTTAACACAAACAGATGACTGGTGCAAAAACCACGGATTAAAACTCATTGCAAAGAAATGCATTACAGTGCCCTTTGGGAAAGTGACCACTCAAGCTAATTACTTCATTGATAAAACACCTCTAACAGTTGACTTAAGGGATCTGGGAACATTATGTAGATAGAAATCTGATGTTTGACAACATGTAGCCAAGATAATATGAAAATCATTCTATGTCACCTAACTCATAAGCAAAGGTGTGGTATCCGTATCCAAATACTCAGTTTAATACTACTTTATTGTGGCAAGCAGTTGCATTAGACAGATTTTGTCAGGGGAATCTATCTATTTATCTAAATATTTTGTCTCCCTGGCAACTAAAAAAAAAAATTCTATTATTTTGGCCTTTCACCATCAGAACATCAAGCACCCTCCTCATCCTCTGACTAGTTTCTTTCTCTACTGGCTGACTGAAATCCCAGTCCCAGCAATACCAGCATATACAATAGTTAGGATGAGGCAAGCTATTACCATTGAGTGAGCTGGATTGTTAATTTTTATGACCTGTCCACTCAATATACAATGATATCAATGTGACAAAGCCACAAATGCAAGTGTTGTGGCATGCTCTCAAGTAACTTTTTTAGCCCGCAAGGAATCCTGAGTTTCCATGGAGGGTTGTAGCCCTAGCTAGAAATCCAGTCAGTCTCCTATCTAGTAAGTGAATACAAAACAAAAGAAGAAACACCACTATTCCTTTAACCACAAGCCTGTTCCCCATAGGCAGGATTCATCATTCAGACATGTTTCGCTGGCATAACATGTGTTAGTCAGACAATACACTAAAACAGAGCAATACTCATTCAAAATTCAAATGTAAATAAATAAATAAATACTTAAAAATAAGTTATATATAGTTGAAGGATACACCAGAAGTTTTTTTTTTTATTTATGTTAAACTTTTGTTTATGTTAAACTTATCTGAGCAGGCTTCACTTTCAAAAGTATACATATATGTGTCTACTTCAGTAGACCAAAATTTCACTTACTGGAAATCCATATCACTGAGACAAAAAGACTGACAGTACCAGAAAACTGACATCCTGGAACACCAACTTACCACCCCAGGTAAGTAAATGCTTGGCCATCCTGTTGAACTTTGCCCCTTACGCCAGCAGATAGTTGGCCATCCTGTTGAACTTCGCTCCTTACGCCCACAGTAGTGCAATCTCTGAGTTGGTATATTTAGTCAGGATTGCCAAGTGTTTACTTACCTGGAGGGGTAAGTTGGTGTTCCAGGACATCAATATTCTGGTGCTGTCAGCCTTTTCGTCTTGGAGATATTGATTTCGGGTAAGTGAAATTTCAGTCTACTGAAGTAGACCCATATGAATATAATGGCATATTTGCTAAGGTAATCATTGCCTCTTACCATGTTTACCTTTCCATACTGTGACATGTCCTTTTAAAACAAGGATCTTCTCTACCTTGGAGCACATGATTAACAAGGTATATGTATTCCTCGGAAGGATGTTAAGCTCAATAAAAGAGAAAACTGGCTATGATTACTCAAAGATGATCCCATAAAAACTCTCCTCAACCCCCTGTCCTACATATCTTATGCATCATGTAATTCCATTATCTTGCCCTATTACCTGTATTCACTCACTTCCTATGTCTTATGTCTCATAAAACTTACTCGTATCCGTTGTCTCAGTTATTGTAATTAACAAATCATGTTCTTCCCACTTTATTGTCCTTCCCTCATCAGTAGTGACTCCAGGTTTCCTTTCTTGCTGGGGTACAATGGGGACATAATAGCTAGCCATAGGGGCATGATGGACTTGAAGACAAAAAAAAATATAGACTGCATCCATTGTAAATATTTGTATTTAACATTTGTTAACCAGGAAAGTCTGACTTGGAATGAAGCCAATTTTCAGCAGAGGCCCAGGGAGAAATGTTCCAGATGCATGTCTTTGTAATGTGGGAGGAAACTGGAGCACTCAGAGGAAACCCACATGAATGCAGGGAGGACATGCAGACTCTGCACAGAAAGCACCCCAGCTGAAAATTGAACTGGAGAACCTCTTGCTGTGAGGCGACAATGCTACTGCTGCACCACTGAACTCTGGTGCAAATAGGAATGACCCACAATCCATTGCAAATAAGAAAGACCATCCCTTATATTTCATTATAAGAAAACGATAAATGCCATAATCTAATAACATATGTTCATGTTTAACATCCATCTATCCACAAGAACTTTTCTCTATTTTTGTACATTACATTGCAAATCCTGGCAATATGCATGGTACAGGGAGTAACTGTATTTGACATGCCCAAAGGTTATGGTTTGAATGACGTATTAGTGTTCTGCAGTGTGGTAGCTAACGATCCAAGACAAGTGGCTGAATGGCCCAAAGACATTGTGCCTGAGCACAAAGAGAAAAATAATCTCACAACAAAAAATCAACAACAGCAACTTTTAACAGTTTTGTACTGGTCAAAGACTTGAATTTCATTTGAAACTTTTTTTCAGATTTTACAGCAAAACACTGACAGCCATTTGGTAAACAAAACAAAATACTCCTGCATTGGATCAGCCTTAACATGACTAGCAGTAAACTTCTCTTCTTTTCAAACTCCCATGTATTTACTATGTATCTACCAATGCATTAAAGTTCAAAAGATGTACTAGGATTTATAGTCAAACAGCACAGCATATAGTAAAGCACTAATCAGCAGTTATGTAAAAGGTGCCAGAGTTCCAAAAAAATGTGTAATACGTTTAACAGCCTGGGGCAACCCACTGGACGTAAGTGTCCATTTTCAAGAGTAGCAGCACTGTCTGGAGAAGTGACTTGGTCAAAGTAACACATAAGACAAATGAAGCCTAAGTTCATCAAATCCTGTACTACAGGAAGCAGTTCATTAAGAGCTCATAGCCTTAAATCATGTACACTTACTGCCAAACTGATGTAGCTCAAACCCAGTGTATTTCATACCTGTATGCCTGCAAATGCAAGCTAAACTAAAATGTATTCATAGTCACAGTATTAACATTAAACTAGTAGACATCATGCAACCCAGTTTATTTACAGCTAAATAACAAACACATTGTCAATATTCAAGAAAGCAGGAAACCAGGGAGCATACCCAAAGATCATGGCTCATATGATGGTGCTCCTAGTTACTACAATCAATTTTCTTTCATTATAACTAGCACACACAAACACGCACACACACACACACACACACACACACACACACACACACACACACACACACACCACACACACACACACGTACATACACAGATGTGACCATTGATTATAGCCTTTTGTATGACTGCATACGCATTGGATGTCTACTTGCAATCAAATGAGTGAACAAAAACACAAATAATGACCCAGAAGTGTATTTCAGCTCACTGCTGTGAAAATCATATAGTAGAACCCATTGCACTCTGTCTGCCTTCCCAAACTTTTGAGAATTAGAGATAAACATCCAAAATCAGAAAAAAAGGATTTTTATTTGTCTTATGTACTTAAAAAGTTGCTAGCAGAGCAGTTTTTGCATTAGGAAGCATTTCCTAAAGTGTATGACATTTGAGTGACTACAATCCACAACACTTTACCACAAAGCCACGAATGTAACGAAGAACAGGCCAGTAATACTACCACTCTACTCAGACCTTTTTCTCCTCAGGTCTTAATGACTACTTGTAACTTGAAATAAGGTAATTATGCAATAACTGAGTGTTAATTATTTAGGGGTGTTTGTATATATATATATATATATATATATATATATATATATATACATCTACATATATGTACATGTATGCATGTATATATATATATATATATATATATATATATATATATATATATATACATCTACATATATGTACAATGTACATGTATGCATGTATATATATATATATATATATATATATATATATATATATATATATATATGTATACATGCACTGTTGTTTTGATCAATTTATCACTGAGGAAGGTATTTGTGCTGAAACCGGTTTGGTTTATATTGGTGTTGCCACTATATTAAAATTCAAGTTTTCCACTCTTTTTTGGTACTGGCCTCTCCTTTTTGAATTTGAGTTGTTTTTTGGCCATTTGCACCAGCCATACTTGAGAGATTCTCTCTGTAGACTGAATCTTTTGCTGATTCACCTGGATACACCGGCAAAGGGAAAGACTTCTACAAATTTTTATTGTTTGAATTTTTATTCTGTGGACTGGAATGTTCAGGTTCTTCTTCATTACTTGTTCCATATCATAGACCCTCCCCCAGATTTACTATTGTTCCATGCAGGACTAGCTTAGTCCTCCACGGACGCACCCGTTTAAGAGCAGGACGGCAGTGCACCATGCATATTAATGAAGGCACACTGCCTGAGCTCCTAATCTTACATGTAGTGTGTAAGAGTACAAGGGGGCATGTCTGAGAGCAGAGCTCTCAAAATATACATGCCCCTTCAATGAAGAACAGCAGAAAGCCCTAAAAGAATGAGCAAGACCACTCTTAGCTGTACGCATACCTCCAGCAACCCCCCCCCACATGTACAAGAGCAATAGTTAACACAAAAAATATAAAGATACTTTTTTTTATGAAACAGATTAAATTTAACTGTAGGTGCACAGGTTTGCCCATCGCTTAGCTACAGTTAATGCAGCTTAAATGGCAGAACAGGATAAAAAGCAATATATAGGCAAATGAAACAGTATAGCAATAGTGTAGTAGGCAGAGCATTTGCCTTCCGTGCAGTCATTCCCGGTTTGAGTCCCCCTGCAGCATTTTCCATGTCAAATCACATTATGACCAATATTTTTAGTTGCATAACCTACTAAATAACATATATTTGTGAACTGGAGTACTGCATTAAATGCAGATGTGAGGTGTCAGTGTCATAATGTTGCAAAGTCCACAGATAATCACATGTGCCCCATACAGTATATGTACACAGGAATCAGGGATACAAATGGAAGGTAAAATGTGTAATGAATGGTGACTCCATACAACTTCCAAATCCCCCACCTTCCCAAGAACCATTACAAATTACTATCTAAATTACTGCAGTGGTAAGTGGGTGTATGCAAAAATAAGCAAGTGTAAGCACTATTAAGCAGTAGTAAGTGGGAGTAAGCATATGTAAGCACCAGTAAGTGGGTTTAAGCCTATTTGAGCGGGGGTAAGCAATGCACATACAGGTTACGCAATCTGGAAGCTAACTCTCTGTAAGTATATTTAACTGAAGGTTAGCAGTGCTTACTCTTTCTCAAACCCATGCAAACCCGCTTAGAAGTGTTTAAAAGTGCCTTAATCATTCTGTATCCAACAGCCACTGTTCTGCCCAGCAACAAAATAAACAGCCTTGCAGGTCTTGAACCCAGGACCCTATACACTATAGTCATAGCAGTTAACCACCAAGCCATCACAGCAGTATATAAGATTGAGGTATCACCAAACAAATCCTTACTATAGTAAAATCAAACTGAACATGTGAAAGGAATCAGTATACAGTCTTATGTTCTATAACCTACTACATAACATAAATATGTGAACTGGAGTCCTGAAGATGTGAGGTGTAGTTATAATAGAGTGTTGAAGCTCCATATTAAACACAAGGATCCCATACAGTATATGTACACATGAATCATAGGTACCAGACATATATATAACATGTAATGAATAATAAATCAATGTCAAAAAGCAAATATAAGCATTGCACAGGCCAACTTAGTAGGTGTAAGCAATGTGTAGGCCAGCTAAGTCAATTTACCCAGTAGTATACCCCTTTAAACAGTGCCATCCTTAAGTAAGCAGGTTTGCCCATAGCTTAGTCTTTGCAAAACCATCCGCTCATGGCAAAGTGTGGGAAATTGGCCCTACTTAAACCCAACAGGCAGGAATACATCTCATAACTGGTTGTAGCTTCCCCTTGCAGGCACCATGTCAGGAATGGGAGAGGGAGTGCACTTTTGGGTCCAGCGCTGAGGCATCCAGGAGTCCAGTGTCATGGCAGGACCCCTTGTCAAAGATCATGAGCAGAGACGGCTGCAGGGCCAGTACCAGGGTTCCCAATATAAAGCAGAAGCCTGGGACCATCTCGCCCGTGACCTCACCAGTGCCACTGGCATGCCCCGAACTGGTGAGCAGGTCAAGCATCACTATGCCGATCTGAAGCGGTGAAAGGGCGATCTGTTGGGTCAGTGGATCCAAGAGGCTGGGACAGCAGGGGAGGTCCCAGGTGTGTGTAAGTTTCACTCCACTACCTGTTTAATAATTGCCAACTCTTGTATATTATGGGTAGGTATGGCTAAATATTCCTCTTATGTCCTTCACAGTGGCAAGTGAGCGGGCCATGAACCAGGAGGCCCACGGATGTTGCCTGGAAAGGTTGCGATGTGAGGCAGGTTAGTAATACTCTTGCATGTACTGTCATAGGATAATAAATTTAAAAGTATTAATAAGTTAATTACCAGTATAAAAGCTTTATTGTTTAAGGCAAGTACTGCATACACCAGAGAGTATGGCAGGAAGAATCTCATATAGTTTGTATGTAAAAAAAAGCATAATAGCCTGACAATAAAGGTCTAACTACTGGACTGCATGTGCTTACTCTGGTATCATATGGTAATGCAGATTTGCGATCACTTAATAGTACTGTTATATTAAGCACTGTTACCCACACTGTGCAAAATAAATAAAATGTGTAGGAATGTCTGGATATGACTGATGTAATCCCCAGAGGTCATTCAGTACAACTGAGAGAGACAGACAGAAAACAGTGAAAAGACAAACAACAAAATCCAAATAGCACATGCAACTGAAAAGTGAACTGTTATATTTTTAGCACACACAGCCATGGTTCGAATCCTGGGAGTGGTAGTAGTCTGCATACAGAATCATACTCCACAACTGTACAGATATGTCCAGAATGTCCAGTAAATTGGCCCATATCTCTTGCCTGTCACTCTGTTCCCCTGGGAAATCAGTGGGATGATCTCAGATGTATAGGCAGCAAACAAGATATACAACTGATTGTCACACATCTATAAGAACAAACCTGTCACACTAGCAACTCCCAAAACGTTATGAGTAATAAGCCAAGTATATCCCATCTACACCACCGTGTTGTCAAGCTGTGACCAGAGTGTGTACCATAACAGAGTGAGATGTATGTGCATAATACTAATGTGAAATCTGGTACTTTGTGTGGCAACATTCAGGTAGTGCTAACAAACATTGCTCCCACAGGTACATCAGATATGAACACTGTGCTGAGAAATAAAGGCTTGATACCCTGTACTGATACTGTTTACTCTGGTATTGTATGGCATTGTGAGTGTTGCAGTTGCTCTGAATAATAAGGTATTACTGATTACTGTCAACCACACTGTGCTACATAATATAACTGTCTAGGAAATCCTGTATAAGAGTGTTGTAAGTAATTAAAGGTTGAAGAGGGCAATAGTCTACATATGTCCCCGTTCACCTGCATATGGTCAAGACATGGCCAGAGTCTGTGCAAAAAGAGATAGACAGGAGTGTGCATAACATCAACCTGGAATCTGGGAGTATGTGTAGAAACAGCTAGTTAGTGTTAACAAGCAATTCCTCCACATGTATACCAAGTAAGAGGTGTATACTGCAGGTAGAACCAGTTCATGTATAAAGATGATGACAGCCATATCACTGTGCAAACTAAGGCAATAGGGTAGTGTAGTAATACTTGTAAGGTACAGATAACATCATTGACTAGGAAAGTTATGTGAACTACCGGAATATACTAGTTGTTAACTGACATCTTTCTCTCCCCCCACCATATATCCAACAATACACTACATACCTGCCTCAACTGCTACGTGATGACACCACTGTAATGTTCGGACATATGTCCTGTTGTTTGATAATTATATAAATTGGTTTCTATGCATGTGCTATGTTGAAATACTCCAACATTGGTGGCATGGTGCCATCAATGTACCTGCATGCTGTTATTACCACTGTGGTCCTATATATGCATGTGCTCTGTTTGCTATGCAACTGTTCCATATATGGTGTCTGGATTAATGGGAATATCTATGCATGCTGTTATACCTAATCCTTGAATGTGTTGACTGTTACTAACCCACATATGTTGATAAACCACAAACATCATAGCATGTATGAGAATGCGGGTCACAGCGGACCCACCTGTCCCACCTCAGCTGGCCATGGCACTGGACACCAGCATGTCTGGGGCCCAACCTAAAACCTCCTCGTCCATTGGTCCCACACCAACTTCAGGTGGAACCACCTCAGGGGATGGGGCTCGCCCCCCCCCTGGGAGTGGGTGTGGACAGGAACCTGTCACCCATCACCAGGTTGTGGTGTGTAGCAAGCTCCACAGGGAGATCAGAGATCTGCTCCACCAGCTCAAGGGCCGCATGTTACGACTAGAGGATCGACCTGGCTCTCAGACAGCCCCCAGCACAGCCACCTTCAGAGCTAAGAAGGTGCAGTGGTGACTGCCTATGGATGGGGACTTCAGTCCCACTGTTTCCACTAGGGGGCTCATGGGCTTTGGCTTCCCAACACCCCTCCACATCAAGGTGTTTACCCCCCACATGTGTCATATACTCCCCCTGTATGCATCTTGTTTGTCTTGTCTGTTAACCTACCTAACCTACCTCCCCAAAAATACCTACTACTCCTCCCCAAAATCCCACTCTCACCTGAAAAAAAGGGCAATCTGTTCCCAAAAAAAAATATCGCCCCATACATAGCTGTCCATTTCGCACGTGTCCACTGGACACATGTAATCTGGTCTAATTGGAATCGCACCATATTATTGTTGTCCTCAGCCCTCTCTCAGGGGGTCATGTGCCCAAATCAGTGTATATACACAGCTGTTGCTGTAGAAGAAATGGGCAGCTATGGACCATCCCAACACCCTTTTGCACATCCCTAGCTATATTCCCAACTGTCCTTCCCTCTTTGTGCCCCTTTTTCACCACTTTCCTATCAACCCTTTTTTCTATTCTTTTAAAGAAATTGGCATGGGGTAAGCAGAAGTAAGCACTTTTAAGCAGCAGTAAGGGGGTTTAAGCCTGTTTGCATGGGGGTAAGCAATGCTTACACAGTTAATGCAATTTAGAAGCTGAGTATACGAAACTGTAATCGGAAGTTAGCAGTGCTTACATCCGCGCAAATCCATGCAACCCCTCTTACAACTGGTTAAAAGTGCCTTAATCACTCTGTATTCAATGGCCCTTGTTCTGCCCAGCAACAAAAAGAACAGCCCTCGAACCCAGGATCCTGTACACTATGGTCACAACACTTAACCACTATGCCATGACCCCTGTGAAGACAGTTGTTGTTTTTCCAATATATCTGTCAATACACATATTGATTAGTATTGTACAATTGCCATTACTTCCACAATTGTGTAGTGCTTGTTATTAATATGAATGTTGCATCACATATGTTGTTTGATCATAATGGACACATAGCAGATACATACAGTGAGATACATCTGGGAGGGTATACACAACTGTGAGGTTTACACATGACAGGAATAAGGATATATACATATTATAGGTTGATACACATCTGTATAGTGCAACATATATATGACTATGTGTACATCTCTTAGTATGTACATATATATATATATATATATATATATATATATATATATATATATAGATATATGTATATATAGCTATATATGCATGCACATCCTATGTGTACAGATATGACTATGTAGATATATATGTAGATATCTATAACTATATGTGCATACATAACTATACTGTTATACCTATTACTGTTAATATATATGTAGATATCCATATGTATATGTGCATATGTATCTCTGTCTGTATATGTCCAGACATATATTGCTGTGTATATGTATATATCTGAGTGTATATATATATATATATATATATATATATATATATATATATATATATATATATATATGTGTACATATACATATCCATCTATGTATGTCAATATGTATATGTGAAAATATCTATATAAATATATGGATAATTATATATATACATATATGTTCACCATATGTCCTGAACATGGAGTGGAGCCCTACCTCAGCCCCAATAGTCCCAACCTCTTAGTGCAAGGGGATGTCAGGTATGTATTGCAGATATATATGTAGACTATTGCTTCTGTAATAGGGGTTGTCTTCACAGACATGTTGTGTGTGGGAGGTCACATCTGATTTTAACATGTGAGCCATTGGCTACTGACAGACATCCTAAGGACATCATAGTACAGTATTACTGCTAGCACATTAATGATTCTGTGGACTACAGCAAAGATATGGCCAATAAATGTGGACAGTCTGACACACTCTGGTCAGTCCAGTGGACCATGCCTGACAATGTGGATATTAACAGCCATGTATATGGGTATATCACGTAAGTACTTGTATACATTTGCCCCCATAGGTTATGCATTCACACACCCCTGTCTGTCCTGACACATAATAACCACTGGTACAGAGGTGTCATGGCCACAGATTCTGCCCCCTAGTTAGTGACATACATCTGTACAGCATCCCACTGCTTTGTCTGGCATACATGACTGTTATGGTGGCCTGACAGCAGTACATCTGGCAAGTATCTGGACATAACATCACACTGGGTAAGTACACTAAGCTACTAGGCATGTAACAAAGCACTGTGCAGGCTACAGGCAGACTGCCGTAACACTGGCCTACATTTCTTATGGGGGAATACACATGTACCTGCAAATATAGCAAGCTCTATAGGCATGTCACAGCACAGAGTAACAGACACCTGTGTGAAAGTGCATAACCACAACCAGTGTAAACACAGCCACAGCCACATATGGTAAGCTAGCATAATATTACAGTATATGGACTATCTGATCAATACTATGCTCATATGTGCCACTCACACACTAAGCCTACATATACTGGGCCACTACACAGTGTGGACTGATGCCTGTCTGTGGTATGGGACATGTGTGTGTTTGGCCCTACAAACATGTAAGCCTATAGAGTAACATACAGTGGAGTAGCATGTAACATCAGATAGAACAGGACCAAGAATGATGACATCTCCCACAGTCTGTACACAGGCCAAGGTACATATTCACAATCCACACATGTCGACAATCACCATACATACACAGACCTCAGTACTATACTCACAACCACAGAATGCCCAGGTTATGTCCTGAAACATAACCTCTACTATACATAACATATGTAGCAGTCTGATATCTCACTGGCTTGTTGTCAGATATGATGTCAATAAATTATGGTGTACAGAACATATGCACCTCTTACTGCATGACATATGTACAAAGGTTAACAGAGCTGTGGCTGGAGGCATGAACACAGGGCCAATATTGATGTGTTGCTGTGATAACCTCATACATTTACTGTTGTAACAGGGTTTATTGTGACATATGTCCTATGAGGGATATGAAGTCAGTAACTCTCATGGCTGTCACCATGTAGTGACTGCAATCCTCACACTATGCTTCTGCAGTTCACAGATAGGTGCTCTGTGAGTATCACAAGAAACAAAAGGCACCACACACTGTCCAGTCTGCAGATGACCATACAGATGGGGGTTTCCTCAGAAACATAGCACTGTCAGTATAGGTATTAAAACATGTAGGCCAATCATATCCACACACACCCTGTTAAACCAACCTTACTCCAAATGCAGAATAGCAACACTTACATTCTGCAGTCATGTCAGGCACATCCCCCTCCTGTATGTTGGCCTGTTTCCACAATGTATGCTGTTAGAGGTAAATTCCCAATCCATCTGTGATGCTGTTTGCCAAACACCAGATCTAGGTCCTTCTCACAGTGAATGAAAAGGCCAGACACCAACATGATGTTCCTAGATATTGGAGTGTGTTTCCATTAAATTGGCTATGGGAATGTTACCACAACTGTTCCACATGCAATCAGCTAGAGGAGGGCTGCAATTCATGCAGAGGCCATCAGCTGATCATAAGCATCACTTACAAAACACATGCTGCTGCCTAAGCAAAGCATATGTAGTTCTCCACATCCATCGGAGAGGGAGTGAGAGAGGCAGATAGAGGCAAGGATAAGTCAGGGAGGGGGTGGGAGAGTAAAACTTAAGCATGTTTGTGTCACACATCTACCAGTACAGGGTATCAAACCCCTGACTGACTATGTATTGCAGTTATTGGATGCACCACATAGCTTACATTTTGAGGAGCTCTCCAAACTTATATGTGATGGTGAGTGACACCTGCAACAGTGATATGGTAGCAATAGAGTAGGTGTAGTACACATGCCTGTCCACATGAACAGGTGTCAGAGTCAACACAGCCATACTTTCTCAGGGACTCACACACATTAACACACTTGACAGGGTCAGGAATACACTTCCTCACTAGTTAGTTTGTCACTGGATTATTGTCTTGTGTTTTTTATCATTTGGAGGAATAAACATATTTTATTTACTTTGTGGTTGGCTTGACTTTTGGTACACAGGGATTCATTGTGGTTCCCTTCATTCTTCGCCTTCGGTTGTGGATTTTTATTCATAGTGGTGAGTATCCCTGGCTGTCACACAGGAGACTGGGGTTCAATTCCCTGACGGGGAGCATGTGATTTCATTCCGGGGATCACGTCAGTCACCCTGCTAGACAGGGGTCCAGGGAAGTAAATAGTGTGGGAAGAAATAGCTAGGGAATTGTTATGGCTCGGCTTGTATAGGCCCTATGGCTGATAGCCTAGTACCAACCTATGAATCATGTGGTTGTAGCCATTTGGCTGTGTGATGGGTGGGAGAGGCCTCATGATGGATGGCTTTTTGTCACAGTCATTCTCTTCCACACATCTATGTATGTTTACTTTTGGCATATTATAGTGTGTTGTCCTTGGATATATGTCTGTATTCCTATCCAATGTGTGTGCAAAGCATGACTGGTGTATACTGAAGAGTGTATGCACTAACATCTGCAATTGTCAGATATGTATGGTCTGCTGTTGTTTGCAGACATGGGCTTCATTTGTTTGTGTGAGCATGCCCAGTATGACCTTTCAGTATGTTGCTGTCTGACATTTCCTTCATTTCTCTGTGTGTGTGAGAATGCTCAGTATGCCCTTCTGTATTGAATGTGTGGATCCATTCCAGGTAGTTTGTACTCCAGTGCAGACCTTTGTGTTGTACACCTGCAGGGTATCCGTAGATCATTTGGCAATATGGGGTCAAACTGTGCAAGGGATAGTGTGCACTGTAGGTGATGTGTCTGTGCTGCTTCTGCTACATGGTAGTGGTGTTAGCAGAGATATTCAGACATGTGCACTGTTATACACTGTGCTGTTTTATGTCCTCAAGTACTGTCAGGTGGACATTCTTGCTCACAGTGATGTCCTGGGGAACAAGGGTGAATGCAGCTGTGTCCAGTATTGTGGGCAAATGCCTACATATTCCTAGAAAGTTATGCCATTCTGGAGGGGGAGCTGCAGACACTTCCTGCTGGGTCTGTGTATCCGGTTCAGCACCTTGGTACAGTGCTGGCAGAGGATACCATACTTGTACATCCATCAACATGACAGTATGGGCTTAACTTGCTGTGGCAATACCTCACAGCTGTACAGATTCACACAGGTTACCCAGAGGCAGGGGTCATATGTCAGGACATTGCCCCTATTGTAGTGTACAGGCAGGTTTGTAGCCACCCATTTATGTGTTTGCATCCAGGTATAATGTGTGTACACAGCTGTGTGTCAGACCTTGCACATTCCATGCTGCCCATGCTCCCACCCCCCCTCTATTTTTCTATCCTCTTCCATACATTATGCATACATTCTCTGATACTTTCAATAAGGTTATCACATAATCACAGCTGTGTTTTGGTGTTGGTCCACAGTTCATGCAGTGGGACATGGTGGACATGTTACTGTGGTTTGTCTACATGGCCTTGCATATGGCTTATGTGGAGTGTGTTATGTTATTTGGATGTCCATGACATAACATGCATTGGCAGTACATGTGAGACACAGGCCTTTGGCAGAGGCCTGTAGGCCATTTGGTGGTGATGCGGGCCAGCTGTGGCAGAGTGTTGCATTCTGTCAGTCCTACAGTCCCAGAGCGCCATACAGTATATTCCACTGGGGTGACAGGGAAGGTGTGCTAGGTGTTCATGCCAATATTTTCTATCAGTATTGATCAGGTGGTGTTGATGCTGGCAGGGTACTACCTACAGCTAAGGACACACTTGCATGGGACACCTGCACTGCATGCTGCATTCTTTTGCTATTGCCATATACAGGTGGGGTCATATTGCACCCATTTCCAACAGCAGAGATACGACCATAGAGGTCCCTGTGGGTGGTGTTTGAGTGAGCTGGGTGCATGTGTGCTATGGACACTACTTGCATCTGATGCACATATATGCATGTGACATTCCAGTTATGCTATCATGTGCAGGTACATCAGCTGTTTCCCAATACATCAATCCTATCACCTTTGTGATCTGCAACTGTTAGGGTAGACAGCACTGGTATTCCCTATTACAGGCCCAGATAATGTGATGCATACCTGTATGTACAATTCCAAGGGTATGTCCATTTCACAGTTACACATTATATACTGTATGTCTGGGGTCCTTTCCCCTGTGCACTGCTTGTATATCTTGCCCAACAGCCATGCCATGTCAGTCTGTCAGATGGTGACACATATTACCACTATACATTTACAATGGCTTACTGCTAGCATGTGTTATACTGGTGGGAATTGTCTTTGGCACTGCAGTTGTGAGGACATGGCCCTGTCATCAGCAGTAGTGGGCAATGGCCACTAGGTCATACCTCAACATGCATGCGCACTGACTACTCTCACACAATATGAAACACACACCAGCCTAACACACACATACCTGCATATTGTACAAATGCTACAATCTATCCTGCTACCTTGGTCACCTCTGGGCATCTGTGCTCCACCGGTATTATACCTACACATACATGTTTCTACATGTCTACATAGGATATGGGGGAGCACACCTGACTGTTCCTACATTGCTACACAGGATTGAGGGGGCAACCTGCCTGTTACTACATTTCTACCTAGGATTGGGGGGCACACCTGACTGTTGCTACATATCTACATAGGATTGGGGGCACACCTGACTGTTACTACATTTTTACATAGGATTGGGGGGCACACCTGACTGTTACTACATCTACATAGGATTAGGGGGCATAACTGACTGTTACTACATGTCGACATAGGATATGGGGGGGCACACCTGACTCTTTCTACATTGCTACACAGGATTGGGGGGCACACCTGACACTTGTACACATTTGCTATGACTTTATAGGTATGTCAGGTACTCCATCTCATTCTGTTTTCTAACCTATCATGCTGACTAAAGGCATATCAGTGTACTACAGGTCTTAAGTTTGATTGACCTACATATTAGTTTCTGACTTCCTACCCACAGAACTAACATCCCACTGCCTGACTTAATGTAGTCTGTCTGTGTAGGCCTGGGGGGGGGGGTACCCATAGGCATCATTCAGTGGCCTTAGCACAGCCTTTGTTTGTGTTTGTCTACGCCTGTCCTGCTGGCTGTCAATGTTGTTGGGTATGTGAAACTCTCTGACTGGCATGTGTGTGTCATAAGTGCACACATGAGGGCCAGCACATTTCCTGCAGTGGGTTTTGTCACCATGTGTAGTACTGACTACTATGGTGACACCAGTATTTTTTACAGATCTCATGCTGCCACTATACGTGCCTACTATCTACTGGCATCCCATTCAGCCACCCGATTCCCTTGCATGCTCACATCCATACCATAGATACAGATAACAACACATACTACTGCATTCGGCAGTTGGTAAGTTGAGTGACCTACCTTGTGGGTGTGCCAGTATTGAGGGTGGTGCTGGAGAGCTGCCTATGTCAGATGCACAAAGTACACTTCCTACACATAGTTGAGCACAGGTAGTGTCATGTTTAACATCCCTTTTACTGTATGTGTGAGTCAGAGAGAGGTGTCATTCCCTGAGTCCCTCCTGTGTCAGTGTATGTGCTATGTGTTGCCTCTTTGCCAAAGCCAGGGCATACTAGGCACACCTCCTTCTGCCTACTGGGGCAGGCTCAGGTTGTTCCTCCTCCGAGTCATTCTGTGCCTGTGCAGGCCTTGACAATGGTGGGGGGCCATGTGACCCTGCCCCATGCTGTTCCTGCTACAGCTGTTTCTGCAGGATCATATTGTGTAGCATGGCACATACAATGGCAATTTGAGTACATGTAGCTGGTGAGTACTGCAAGGCTCCACTGGATGTGTCCAGGCACTGGAACCATGACTTGAGCATCCCAAACACATGCTTTATTATAATTCTGGTCTGTGCGTGTGCCTCATTATGGAGTTCTTGTTCGGGTGTGTGTGCAATTATGATGGGTGTCATGCGCCATGGCTCCAGTGCATAACCAGCATCCCCCACTAGGTGACCATAAGGGATGTCCCCATTGGCAAATCTCTGGTACAGCTACATCAGATGCCAAATGTGGGAATCGTGATAGTTTCCAGGGCAGCCAGCACACACATTCATTATTATGCCCTGGGCATCGCACACAACCTGGCAGTTGATGGAGGGGAAGCCCTTGGGGTTGATGCAGGCCCTACCTCGCTCACCGCATGCAGTCTAAAGCACCCACTACCTCAGGGTATTCTGCTATTTGGTGGAAGAGATGCATATTGCTGGCCAATGCCTCACAGGTGTTGTGGAAATATACGTGCTCAGCAGCATGTGCTGACATGGCATCCAGGAACTGGTGGAGTACCCTGAATGATGATGCCTGTGAGATCCCCATAATATCCCCAGTTGGCCTTTGGAAGGTACCCATAGCTAGTATTCTTATGCCTACACATACCCTGGTATCCACTGGGATGGGTTCCCCTCTGTTAGTTCTGTGTGTGAGGCGTGGCCAGCACAGCTCAACAATTTGCTGTAGGAGATCCCTGTCGACCCTATAGAGCTCCACTATCTCCAGCTTATGTAAGCCCTGGTAGGTTACCCTGGGTCTGTCCACTCTTCTCCGTCTCCTCACTGTGGGTTGGTCAACAGCATTCACATCCTCACCACCCTCAGCCTCTTCCACATGTTGTTGTATGATAGCTATTGCAGGCCCTATCATTTTGTTGTTTTTGTTTGTTAAAAGTTCCCCGCTTGTATACACCGGTGGTGTAGAATATGTGAGAAAAAGCAGAAGGAAAGGTATTTGCATAGTTTATAGTAGTGTTCTGGGCAGAGCTGGTCTGCCGCCTGTGTAATTGGCTGATTCTGATACATTTCACGTGCCAGCTATGCTAGTTCTCCTAGATTAACCAGACTGATATCCTGGACACGAAGTGCTTTATTGGACCAAACCACAAAGCAGTATCACAACACTAACCACAGAAAAACAAACAACACCAAAAAATTGAATACTAAGCGCTTTCACCCGTTAAAATAACCGGGCTTCATCAGAGTATAGCCATTGCCAATATCACAAACCTTTTAAATTCTGAGTCATGCACACATCTCCCACATACAAACAATCACAGCCAACAACGGCCGTGAGTTCAAAAAAGGTTCTTGATGCGTAAATTCAAATTACACTAAATTAAAGTCCTAAATGCTAATAAATGTATATATTACATCTACACAGCCTAAAACTACCTGAGATCAAATACGTTAAAAACCTAAATTCAACTAAAATGATGCGTTGTTTACAATACAACCTAAAATTCAAAAATATCAAAATGTATCAAAATGTTTGGTGTCATTTGTTTTTCTGCGGTTAGTGTTGTGATACTGTTTTGTGGTTTGGTCCAATAAGGCACTTCATGTTCAGGATATCAGTCTGGTTATTCTTTGCCAGTAGGACGTGTTCAGTTTATTGGCATGTTTTAGTTCTCCTAGATTACCTTCCTACTGCTGTTTTCCATTCTCATTGCCTTCCTGTTTAAGATCGGGGCACAGTGTGCAAACACAGTGCTCAAATGTGCACAGAGGTGCTATTTCCTGGTTTACTTTTTGTTTTTTTTCCTTTAAAACCTGGTGTGCGCCACGCACACCCACTTAGGCAATGGAAAGAGTGCCAGGCAGCCTCTGACAAATCCCCTTGCTTAGCTCTGCTAAGCTAAGGGCAAACCTGAGCCACAGGGCTCCAATCCGCTTACCGTATGCCTGACACCCCCCCATGATGTCGGCTAACTCCTAGATTTGCACCAAGTTATTCCTGCTCTTACACTGTTGGGTGTTGACCAGCATGCAGGGGAAATCTGGGATTCAGTATCATTCCCCTCATTTGCATAGGATTGCCTGCTGATGCATAGTTAAATGTTCCACAATGAGCCCCCCCTTAGCAACCACTATTCACTAGCCATGTTGTCTTCTGCCTGCCATTGAGTATAATGGCAAAATAGTGATTTTGGTTAGATTGCTTATTTTAGTTTTTTTGCTTATTTTTCGCACAATCCCATTTGCGAGCTGCTGCCCAACGCTTAAATGGCCGAGATCGGCTAAACAAAATAAAAGTTATTTTTTTTATTTTTGCAACTGTGTTCCATGCCAATGGCCTTATACTTGGCCATTGGCCTGCTTTCTACATAATATCTACCCTTTATTTGGAGCTGTCATGGATCTGTTTTGTAGTACGCAGAAATGTACTCTGTTACTAGTGGAGTACATTTCTGCAGATTACATTAGTCCTGCACAGCCGGCTTCCAGCTTCTTGGATCGCAAACTCACCTAATTTGCATAGATTTCTCCTGCAAATGGGGTAATTTGCATAAAGGGGCTGAGTCCATGCAGGACTAGTGCAGGAGCGCTCGTGCACGTCCCTACAGCTTATTCCTGGATTGCACAATAGACATATTGCCTGCTGGAGCTCCTGCACTAGTCCTGCATACCATGCAGGGCTTGCTGAATCCAGGGGCCTGTAATATGCTAGCTACAGCATGCTTATATGTATTATTTGTTAGTCTCATGATTTTAGTTGCCAAAGAATTGACCTACTGGTCTTCAAGAAGCTGTGTAACATAACCCCATGTTGATTATTTTCTTCTGCACACACACACACACACACACACACACACACACACACACACACACACACACACTTGCATATGTGCACACTTGTGCAGACACGTACACACATGCAAGCGCACACACACAGATACACACACACACACACACAAACTCACAGACACGCGCTCACACACACACACACACACACACACACACACACACACGGGTCCACTGTAGAATCTCAAAATACAGAAATCCCAAATTTCAGTATTTTGAAATGCTATAGCCGAAAGCTTTAAATCACGAAACCCCAGAAGTGCGAAATTCAAAATCCTAAAGTTCGGAGATTTTGAAACAGCGCTTCTGGTGTTGCGGTGTGTGAATGTATATGTGTAAATTCAGGTAAGTATGTATGTGTAAGTGGGCTTTAGTGTATGTTAGTGTGTGTTGTGGCTGTAATGTGTGTGTGCAAGGGGCTATGAAATGTGTGTGTGTGAGTTACCTTTGTGTGCGTGATTGTGCGATCTTGGAGTTAGTATATATAAGTAAGGGGGTGTGGGGGTGCAGGGGCGCTTGCCTCCCCTGCTTGTCTGTAGTGTAGGATTGTATGTTTGATTGTGGGGGGACATTTTGTGTATGTGTATGGTGTATTTGTAGTGTAGGTTTGCAATTTTAAATTTCGCGGTTCTGGGGTTTCGGGATTTAAAGCTTTCGGCTATAGAATTTCTAAATACTAAAATTTGAGATTTCAGTATTTTGAGATTCTATAGTGAACCCCCCCCACACACACACACACACACATATAGTTTATGGTTAGTTATCCAGAGATAATTTTGCACTTAGGTATATCAGAAAGGTACGCCAAACGCAAATTGTGAAGGAATTAGCCCTGTATGACAAGTCTAGTAAATGCACAATTATGAAAGATGGATAACTACATTCCTTCATGTGTTTTGCCACTGAGCTACATATGAATTGTCTCTAATACATACCCTATGACTGTTCTTCATTGCTATTGAGCATACTGTTATGCTGATGCATTTGCTTTTTTGTATATGCCAGTGTTATGTCTTTTTACTGTGGTGTTACAAGATCTGGTGCATTGCATTGGTCAGCATATAGAGCAATCAAATGTGTCTGCCTGGTTTAGCCTTCATTTACATCTGTCTAGTGATGTACTAGCACCAAATCTGCACTGTGACATATGTAATCCAGAGTACAGTTTAGTCTGTGTTTCTGAACTGATGAAGACAACATGTTGCCAGTTTTCAGTGCAGTATCCAAATACAGTTTGAACAATATATGTGGCTACTGCCCAGAGACTACAGACTCTGGAAGCTGTCTGTGAAATGTCTCACTGAACATTACTTTACCATTGCTTTCTCTGTCAATATGATTCAGCACCCTACCTTCCTATTGTGAAACCTGTCACATGTCTCTCAATGATGTCATACATCTATATCAGTCCCTTCCTGTCTCTTCTTTGTGGGTTCATGCGAAGTTCTGAGTCTTTGATCTATCAAATCCCCTTTATCTCCTTCTCTATTGTGTTGACTTTATGATGGCAACATCCTATTTTCTATTTTTCTTTACTTTTTTCAATATGGCTATCAGAAGTTGACCTCCAGGTGTGATCTGACTACTGCTCTGTACAAGGGTGATCTATAAATTTCTTCTGTCTTCTCTTCTACCCATGCATTCCAACATTTAATGTTTACTAAAATTCATATAAATTGCCCCATTTAAATGTGGAATAGTTCTAACCCTCATTTTTATATTTCTCACAGCTTCCTAATTGGATATTAATGATAAGATATTGCTGCTATCTTTGTGTCATTTATGTTTTCTGTTGCCTTTCAGAAGATAAAGATGTTCTACTCTACTCCAAGTTTCACTTTAATAATTTCTTAATCTTCAGAAACTTCTGAAAATACTTGAGGAACATCTGTCTGTTGTTGTTTTACTGATCTGCTGTTAATTATTGCTTATTTAGAGCTTAAGGATAAGAGATGTTTAGAGTCATCTGCAGAAAAAATCTCATAAATGAATTAAAAGCTGAACAATAGTTTACCATATGCAGTGAGAAAATCACACTTTTCTGTATGACTTCTTTCATTCCATTTTGAATATCTGTTTCAGAAAATAAAAATTCTGTGCTAAAGGAACATCTGGTATAAGATGGTCTACATTATTGCCAGAATTAGTAAGAAAGAACTTATTAAATTATTAAATTCATACCAGGAATATTTTTTTTTTCTGAACAGATGCTGTCTGTTGATAATTACTTGTGTACAAGTATTAACTTAGACATCGTCCGGGTAAAACAAATTAAAAGAAAAAAATCATCAGCTGTAGCAGTCTAGGATACATGACACTGAAAAATAATAATCAATAATAGTCAAGTATTCAAATTAATATAATAGATTCATATGTTTAATTATTTTAAGTTTTATGAGGAAACTACGTAGAGTTTATTATTTATTTATTTATTTTTTATTTTTATTTTACATTTGTTTATCGGGAAAGTCCGACTGGATACAGGTCCTTTTTCAGTGGAGGCCTGGGGAGAAAAGCTCCACAGAATGATACATTAATTACAGAATTAATAATTAAAAGTAATAAAATTGATATAAATGCAATTTAGCAATGCCAGCATTGCTTCTTAAAATGTGCAATGTCTGTGTCTTAGTTTAGAGAAGTTCCATCTGTTCAGCTTTGGGACGGTCATAACAATAATCACAGGTTCAGAGGTAACACCTATTCAACTTTGGGCGGGTCATAACAATACTCATAGTGTGAGAGGTTCAGAGGCAAGTGTTAGGCTCGCTGCCCTTGTGGCCCATTTTAAACCTAGACGATTTCCCTTTTCCTGCTCAAATTAACCTATCCCATTTGGCTAGAGACTGGCCTTACCCATCCCATGGTTGATAATTATCTATTACCCATAGTGAGAAGAACTGAGATCATACCATGGATAATTAGAGGTTATACATGCATGGGATAAAGCATATTGGAGCTGCCTCTGTCCATCAGTAGTACAGAGGACAGTCTTGGGGAAAATGTTCTGTTTCCCATCCATAAATCTAAGTTGCATTTGGACATGAATAGGGATAAATGTTTTATGTGGCTGTTCCAGAACAGCAGTATGTATTCTCTGTGAGATATACCTGTTCCGCCAAACCATTCTTCTGATGTTGCAGAAGATGTTTAGATCCCTAGCCCAAGTATTTATGATGCCATTTGACTTGCCAATGTGCAATAAATCCATCAGTATTGAGTTAGAGGATTCCTTATTTGTTAGACAGAGGTCACTATACCTCTCAACTGTCCCTGATTTTCAGGGACGTCCCTGATTTTGACTGAAATTTTAACTCTGTCCCTCTTAATCCCTCCTAAAACTAGTGACTTTTGGAGGAAAGGTGGTGAATTACACTTAATGAATAATGACAATAATTAAGAGTTATACACTTATTTTACTTCAGAAAATGTGTATTAATTCATATGCTCTGATTCTGTCAATGTTTCAAGTTAATAGCACTAATATTTTAAAAGTGTCCCTGACTGTCCCTGATTTTTTCTTGACTTGTCCCTGATTCTGTTGAAATTTGTCCCCGATTGGTTGAGAGGTCTGGTTAGGGTCATAGGGTCATAGGTAGGTACTAGGCAATCAGCCCTGGGGCGTATATAAGTCTAGCCAAAAAAGTTCCTTGGCTTTCGCCACCCAAGAAAGTTATTTTCCTGCACCCCTGTCTAGCAGAACCACAGAAGTGATCCCCGGGGTGAATTTCCTATTTCCCATCCAATTGTTGAGATTTTTCTTAAAGAGTGCTAATGAGGAGCTTTGCTTGACATGAATGGGTAGTCTTTTCCAGAGCATGGGAAGTCTCTGGGACAGGAATCTATCCCTCTGGCATGTTCTGTTTATTGTGGTGGCAAGGTTTAGGTCCCTGGAATGTGTGGCTCAGAGGGACTGGGGTTTCTTTAAGTGTAGCATGTCCAACAGATCTGGGTTTGACATGGCTTTGTATGTTAGGCAGAGGTCACCTCTGAGTAGGCAATAAGCAATGGGGGTAGAGCTGGAGTTGTTTTGAGATGGTCTGCATATGGGATCTGTTTGAGGCCAGTAATCCTCTTAGTGAGATATTTTTGTGCCCTTTCTAGTTGTTGTAGATGTCTTGCGAGGTACATGCCAAACGGGGCATTGTACTCTATAATGGGTCTGATGAGGGATGAGTAGAGAGGAACAATTACCTCTTTTTTTCTGGAGGTGAACCCCTTTGTGATGAGGTGTACAACACAGAAGGAGTTTCTGACTACTGTGGTGATGTGATTATCAAAGGAGAGACTACTATTCACCTGTGTCCCAACGTCTCTTATCACACTTTTGGTGTTTAGTAGGCTACTGTCTATGTGGTAGTTCATGGATACAGTGTTTTTCCCACTTTTTGGCATTAAGCATGAGACCATGACTTTGACACCAAGCATCAGTCTCAGTGAGACCCCTTTGTAGAATGTCCGCATCATTAGGCGATTCTGTTAGTCTGTGAACTTCGTTAGCCAAAGACCTGCTGTATTAGCCTGGACTTCTGAGAAGTAGATGACAAACAGGAGAGGACCCAGGACTGAGCCCTGTGATACTCCACTTGTCACTGGTCTGAAGCTGGATTTGGAGTCAGCTACTCTCACTGTGTGGGTTCTGTCAGTGAGCCAGTTGGCCACCCATCTTGTGACATAGGGATTTAAGCCCAGTCTAGTGAGTTTATCTATATTTCCAGAGTGGGAGATAATATCAAAAGCCTTGGCGAGGTCACTATAGGCTGTTTGCACCACCTTATCCTCGTCCATGGCTCTGGTGACTATTTCAAAGAAGTCAATCAGGTTTAGGAGACATGACCTACCTTTTACAAATTCAAACTGAGTGGGGTTCAGCGTTTGGACTTTACCTATGTCCTTGTTTATAAGCTCCAAGATGATACATTTCATGGCCTTGCAGACCAGGCTCGTCAGGCTAATGGGGTGGTAGTTCCCAGGGTCTGTGGTGGCACCCCCTTTGTGGAGTGGGATAATCGTCGCTGTGTGTCATTCAGTAGGCACAAAGCCTGAAGTGAGGCTATGATTGAACATGGTACTTGGATGGGGTGCCAGTTCATTCTGTAGTTCGTGCAGAATGCAGCCTGGGATGTTGTTAGGTCCAATAGATGCTGTTATCTTGGGTTTGGAGAGTGCAGTCTTTACGTGTGCAGCCATGATTACAGGGGCTTTGCATTCATCCAGTACAGTATTGGGTAGTGAGGGGGGTGAAGTTTGCACTGAACCTATCTGTCATGATGTTGGCAGTATTAGTTGGTTCTGTATATCTAGTGCCATTGTGCTGTAGCGCAGAGCAGATCTGAGTTTTGACATTGAGATTCTTGACTTAGCCATAGAATGCTTTGTGGTTGTCTTTAGAATCAGTGCGATTTTGTTTTCATAACTTGCTTTGGAGGATTTTATGAGGGATTGCAGCTTCTTACTTTGGCTGACCAGGGAGTTCCTGCAATCAAGGATTTTACTCTTTTTTGCAACAGCTTCTTCTTTCATAGCAGTTTGTAGGATACTGAGTACACTAACAGGGCTTTGAGCTGTTCTATGTAGGACATGTTGTTTAGGCCTTGTATCCTTTTAGTAAGGTATCTCTATTGGTGCTTCAATTGTTGCATCTGTCTGGACAGATGCATGCTAAAGGAGGCATTATACTCAACTAATAGCCTAATAAGGGCTGAGTATAGAGGTACAATGACATCCCTAGATCAAGCCATAATCCTTTACAATATAGACGGATTTTCTTACAACAATGGATATATGTTAGTCAAAAGTTAGGTCATTGTCCACATAAGTTCCCAAATTTCAAACAAGTAGGTCAACTTTTTGGGGTGTAATCCTGTCTCTGAACACATAATTATGTAGTAGTATAATGTAGAACTTGATTTTAAAAGCATTTTCACTATGATAGACTAGATGCTTTTTGCTGCTGTTTGATATATTTGTTAAGGTCAAGGGAAAAGTGTTCAGTTGGGCACACCTGAAAGTGAAAAAGGCACAAAGGCTCTTGTGAGGTCTTTAAAACAGTTTTTATCCCCGCTTGCTTTAACCCAGCAATTATGATTCTAGTATATTAATAGGTTAAAAACAACTGTCAAGTGTTTATTGACTGATCACTTTTATATTTGTCTCACCAAATAGTTTGAAGACATATAAACAAAGCCTACATTAGCTTCCTAGTCATTAACTAATTTGTTTAGATACGTTTTGCAGAAAGAAAGTTTGTCAAATGCAATATATTTAGTACAGCTCTTAATCCTTCAGAAGGGGCTATCATAGAACGTCACTATGACCTCTTAAATTTTCTGTTGCTAAAATTCACAAGCTACTTTCTATTAATCCCTGACAAATCCACAATTGGTTTGGTTCTTTTCTTTGAAACAGAGCAATGTGACTATCTTTTCAGGGAAGGGAACACAATATTGCCATTTTAGCTTGATTTTTTTTTTCTTTCTAATTCAGTCATGAACTTTGGTTGAAATCATAATTTAATAACTTTAAAGCAAATTGTATTTCTAACATTGTAATGTATGCAAGTGACATGTAGATTGCTTCAGCTGTGGTCTTCACCTAATGCTATAGTTAATCAGCTTAAAAAAAAAACTAAATATAGTGATAATAATTTTGAGTGGGACAAATACATAACTTATGACATGGTTGAAATGACCCTTAAATACATTGATTACAAGAATAAGACAAATGGTCCTGTTTTCAAGCACTTCACCATAATTTTAATTACTGAATTTGAGAGCTTTTGTTAATAGTGTGGTTACCCAGAATAGATATGGGGCAACAGATTATTAGTAGGAGTGCTTGGTCTATTGGATGCAGCTGATGGTATTGCTCATTAGCTTTAGGGATAAATGTACATCATCACTGTAATGGAGAGAAAACATTCTCCAACAAGGTGTTAATACACAGATATTACCCAGCTTAAAACAAGTCCACCGCTTCACAGAAGCATACTAAGGTGCCATGAAAGACAGACTAAAAAAAACAAATGGCTAACATTTTTTACTCTTGTAAATGCAACTTCTCTTTTTAGTGAGCATAAAATTAAAAAAAATCAGCAGAAAGAAAAAAGGAGTGTGTGTATGTGTGTGTGTGTGTGTGTGTGTGTGTGTGTGTGTGTGTGTGTGTAGGCTCCCTTTTTAAATGCCGGTACTCAAAATGCCAAGTGCCAACTGGCTGAAAAAAAAAAAACAAAAATCCTTTGTGTGAATGTGTCTGTGTGAAAGAAACACAGACAGGGAGGAGAGAAAGAGAGAAACACAGAGTGAGTTAGTGATTGAGTGAATGACTGAGAGAGAGAAAGTGAGAAAGAGAGAGAGCAACAGAAAGAGAGAAAGATTGAGACAGATAGACAGATGTGGGCAAGAGACTGAGCACATATAGTTTTGACTCAAAATGGTGACTTTTCTTTCACAAGGGGATCTGAAACTGCAAAAAAATCTGTCGGAGAATAGAAGCCCTGTATTAAATATTTGTAAATGCATTTCACAGCAAGTGGCCTCAGGAACAAGCCAAGGAATGTCCAGTGTGACATAATTCTTAATATCGTAGGTGACAAAGAGACTCATACCTATCAACTGTCCCTGATTTTGATTCAAATTTTAGCTTTGTCCCTCTTAAGCTGGTGGTTTACACTTAACAAATATTGACAATAATGAGTTATATAGTTTTTGTTTTACTTCAGAAAAAGGTATATTAATTAATGTTCTCTTATTCTTCCAAGGTCCCAACTTAATAGTACTAATATTTTAAAAGTGTCCCTGATCATCTCTGATTATTTTTAGATATGTCCCAGATTCTGCTGAGATTTGTCCATGATTCATTGATAGCTACAGCAAAGTGCTTAAAACATTTAACATATGCTCTCTAGTAGAAGAGCAAAAAGACAAAGTAGCAGTACTGCAAAAACCCAGTCAACAAAATAATTAAATACATAGATATACAAATAAATAAATACTTTTAAGGGACTGCGATATAACAGTGGAAAAAGTTGTAGACTAACTAAGATAAATTGATTAATTTTAATAATTGTTTGCTGCTATGAGTGAATACAGGACTGTAATGTCATTAAAGCAGACAAGAAAAAGGATGCATATATTTCCTATTGCTTATACAAATGAATGTTTGATATCTTTTGATACTCAGAAAATGCTAGAATTTAAGAAGGGTGACCCATTATACTGGAATCAGATTCTCTGAACTAATAAAATAAGTCCTGCAGACAATTTGATCAGCAGATATAGTTCGCAAAATTGGAATTGGATGGACATCCAAACTTGTAAGAATTTTATACATACTAAGCTCGTACCCTCATTAGAGGCATATAATAAGAGTAACTTAAACATCTTGGATTTTATCTCAACAATTATTAATAGCTCACCCAAGAATACTTCATATATATCTGTTATTTATACAATTCTCAGAAGTAATTTCAGCAAAACAAATGTTTCTTTTTGGAATTACTCAAGTGAAGTTAATAGACAAGTATTCTCAGGCAAAGATAAAAAAACGTTTGCAGTCAGTGAAGGTATCCACATCTTCTCTGTTCTGGTGTGTATACACGTGGAAATCTTTACATAGATATTTTTTTCACTCCACATAGACTAGCAATAATGTAAAAGAAAGATGAAATTAAATGCTGGAGATGTGGAAACCCCAATGCTGACTGGATACATATGGTTGTTAATTGCAAAATAATTTCCCCATTTGGTTAGACTTTAAATATCTTTGTAAAGTTCTAAGGAATGAAAAATGTATAATTTCTGACTCCCTCTTCCTTTTCAATGTTCCTGTACCTGAAGCCATTCCTAAAAAAAGCAAACATTTTTACTGCGGTCTATCCTCTCTATAGCAAGGAAATTGTTACTAAAAATTGGAAGTCCCAATCTACTCCTCTCTTTAAAGTTGAGTTTATTCATCTTGTGAAATGCATTTGTAAGAATATGATTGCTACTATAAAAGCAAGGGCTAACAGCACAACCCATCATTTAATTGCTTGGACAAAAGTGTCTAATTTGTTATTGAAATATTAACTGTTCTCCTATGTATATTGCTTTTTTTTAGTTGTTATGGACATTGCATATAGTTTGTTTTTTCTTATTACTATACTGTTAAGTTATTGTGTTATAAAATGAATAAAAATATTTTGGAAGAAAAAATTGTAGACTAACTTCTGCAAATAATTTGTGGTGTGCAATTGCAAACTGTAATAATGGAGTTGAAAACATGAAAGACTGAGACTAAGAAAAAAAAGTGAAAACACATCCTAGAAACTGAAAAAAATAAAAAAAGAGAAGAACTAGGCAACTCTATGGCATCATAGATGACTGTTAACCAACAAGGAGCCTCAGACCATATGCACTCTAAACATACAGGCATAAAAGTCCAATGTAAAGCTAAGAATCAAATATGTCTAATGTGTGCAGGCAGTGATCAGTTTTCTAGAATGTGTTTAAAATATAACAAGGTACAACAGCAAAGTATTCTTGTTGTGAAATCAGACGAGAATCCTAGCCAGAAATGCTTGTGAGTAGGGTAGAAATGCATTCTGTCAATACTGTGCCAACTAACGACAGGGACAAAGGATTAAGATAGTTTCTGTGTGATAAATATTCTATCAGTAAAGGTGTGAATGAATGCAATTCCATTCTCCAGGAAGTTTGGACTGAGAAGTTATGGAAAAATGTCAAAGGTGTTGTGTTTTATCTCCATATTGGGGTAAAATGTTATCTGACTTTGCATTCAAAATATTGTCACTTCAAACTAAATAAGTCTGCATATATGCAATTGCAATATTCTGGGCACAGGCTAAAGACAGTGGCCACATTTACTTAGTGTGTGTGAAAAAAATAAGGTGTCTAAGTAACTGCAAACAGACTTACTACAATCCAGTCTATTAGACAAAAATGTGCACATGTTTATGGGCCTGGTTAAAATATAGACAGAAAGTGTTGGGCAGTTTTGCAAGCCAAACTAATAGAAGTGTCTGTACTCTTAAAACTCCAGTGTATGAAAACAGAGAAGTGCAAATAACGTCTATGATGCAAATCTGTGAAAGTGTGTGAGAAGGTTCCTTTAGTGTCTACAAAGACAGTCATTGTGAATAATGCAAGGACTTTGTAATATTATCTGGAAAGAACTAGTTTTGATTAAAAAAGCAATATTTTCAAAATCATACAGATTAATCAGCTACTTCATTGAAAGAATGCATAAATATGTATCTGTAATGCTTACTTCATTATACATACAAAAATATAAAATGTAATGTGCTAAAGCAAAAAAAAAGCTTAGCACTTGTGGCCTAGAGAGTTACGTTGATTTATTTGAGAAACGAAAATGCTTGAAGACATAACAGCAGACCAAATTATCATGAGAAGCTATGGTAGTGATTCATGTTCCAAATATAGTACCTTTTGCTTTTAAAGAGAAGCTTGATTAGGCAGTCAGTTATCTGGAATCAGTAGGTGTAATAATCATGTGACATCCAGTATACCAAGGAAAAAGTGGTTGAATGTCAGCTTATCTCAAGCTTCTTGCTGAATGAATTTTCTGAAATGTACAGACTATCTAAGAGCACAATTGTTGAGAATGTAAATTCTGGGGGATGCAGGGGGTCCCTAATGCATGTTGTCGATGCTCTAAATAAAGCATACCTTAGAGAATGCAAGGACAAACTGTTGGAAAAAGACGCAGAAGTGTTAAGGGTTATGATTCAGATACCAGTTACTGCTGATAAAATACATACATTAAAAGCTGAAACAAGAGGTGAGACAGAAATGCAGTTGTTCTATAAAGTTATTTTGACTGAATAACAAGACAGCATAAAGCAAAGTTATCTATTTTTCAAGCCATATTTCATATTCAGAAGGTCACTTGTTCAAATGTGATAAGGACTTCATTACCACTCAATTAAGAAACCAAATACTGCTGAAATGATACGAATCACACACACACACACACACACACTCACATACACACACACACACACACACACACACACACACACACACACACACACACACACACACACACATACACACACACACACACACACACACACACACACACACACATATATATATATATATATATATATAGCATGTGGTGGCCTAATATTAGAATGAAAATAGAACAAATAGTTGAAGCATATGTTTTTAGTAGCACATACAGGAATAAAGACAATTTAGACATGAAATTCTTACTCTACCATAATGAAGGCTATGAGATGATATACTGAACTTTAGTAATGTCATCTTTTTACTCCTTTTTGGCCAGTGTGCCAACTATCAGGATAGATGGATTTTTTGCCATAATATGCCAGAAGAAGTCATGTCTCATAATTGTTTGCAATTCACTTGACAAGATTTCAGGTTTCGTGACAAAAAATAGGATTTTGAGCATATCATATCATATCATATTTGAAGTATTTGCAGATGAATTGTCAGTCAGCTGATTGTATGATTTGAACAGTAAAACATAACTTGAAAAATGTGATGTAACCAGTCAGACTGTTATTCATTATTGGAATACAGAAATGCACCATTACTGATTGAAGGAGTGTTAACAGCTCATCTGATGAGGACAGAGATTAGAATAGATCTTGCTATATAACTCTCTCTAATAATGCTTGAAAGTGGATTACCTACAGCAGAGCTTCTGCAGAGGAAATAAATGAAGCAGAAACAGTTATGCTACAGAAGATCCAGATGTTTGTCAAAATTAAAGGATGCTGAAAGAGTAAGAAGGTCTGTAGACCAGAACTTTGCACAGAAATTTCCAATTCAAGCAACTGTGATAGCTCACCATACACAACTGAGGTCACATGTGCTACAAGTGTATGACATGCAGCTATATGGAATAAACAGGACAGAGTTGTCAAAGTTACCAGAACAAGTATTTGTAGCAGGGAGTTTACTGAATGAGTGCAGTCTGAGACCATGGTAAGTCTACTCCTGTTGCAATGACTTCAACTACTAAATGTCATCCTGAGATTACTGTTAAACCTTGAAATAAACTATGCCAATCTACCTCTAATGCTGTTGGACTGAATTATAACATTGTTGATAAGTCTCATGATAGTCAATGTTCTACATGTTATATAGTATACCGATTAAGAAGCCACTCAGGTCTCAGGACTATTCCTAGTTAAAAAAGGCTTCAGTATTGTGTAGTACGCATATGAGTCATTAACACAATTGTAGAGTGTATTATATCAATGCAATGCATACATGTAAATATAGTCTTTCATACACAGACATTATCTCACTGCCTTTTAATATTTACATATAACTCTATGAAGAATGTCTTCTTCAGTGTTACTTTATAGCTATTCATTAAAACATTCCTTTTTCTGACAGCTACTCATTAAAAACATTCCTTTTTCTGACTTGAAATTCAGCTTGTTTTTTATATACTATTATACACTTCTAGCAAAGTTTTTACTGGGTACCTTTTCTCCAAAAAAACCCACTTAACATATGCCATGCCCAGTCAAAATTTTCTAGTCAACAAATTAAGTAAATAAATATTACCTACCTACATGCATACATCAATTAATTAATTCATTAATTTATTAATTATACAAACTGTACTAAAACTTTCATAAATCAGACACAAAAAAATGGTCTGTTTAAATAATTAACCACTACAATGAAATTATCATACAAACAAAACATTTCTTTTTTACTAATTTTACAGCATTGAATAATACTGATAAAATATTGTTATTTGTTGGTTATGATCTGGATATATTCCTGCTAGGTGTAGATTTGGCTACTTGATCTTTGCCTCCATGACCACAGAAGATAGACACACAGACAAACACCCATACACACATTCTCTCAGAGCACTTTGGATCAGGGTTAAATAATGACTCTAAAGCATCAAATCCCTCCTTTGCAATACTTAAGGTACATTGCTAAAATTAACAAAAGAAGCACAACGTACTGTTTACCCTTAACGTATGCCAGTATTGAAATTACTTGAATGGTAACAATAGGTCAAGCAGTATCAGTTTACAGTTGAGTGATACCATAACTATCTTACCAGTAAAATGTGTAAACCTTTGAACCAATAAATTAACCATCAGCCACAAACTTTAAAAGTCATTAAAATTGCTTACTTGAAATACACAAGTTAATCCATTTATAAAAACCATGAAATGTTTGCATGAGAAGGTAAGTATAATATCCACACAAATACTTAATGGGCAGAAAATAGTTAAACAAACTCTAACTGCTTCTGGCTAAATATATATTATGATTTATCTCTCTCTTCTCTAATATTTAAGTCCAAAATAGAAATATTCTGAATTCTTAAAGGAAGTAGCTGCAGTCACTATTAACTCACCAGGATTAACATAACCTACCTCTATTTATAAGTTCCCACATGGGATTTTCTGTAAGTGGATTCAAAAGTAGCCTTTCCTGCTTTCAAAGATATATGTCCAAGGTAGAAGGGTAAGTTTCATCAAGCCAGAGTCTAAATAAGGGAATTGTCATGTGATCTAGTGTATTTAAAATGTTCCTGTAAAGATTTATGAAGTATATTTCTACAGTATTAAAAACAATTACATTTAAACATTTCTTTTAAACTATTATGCATTTGCTGAAAAAGCAAATGAAATGTGGGGCAGGGCCAAGATGAGTAACAGTAGTTTTCTTTTGCTGTACCACTTTAAGGATTTTTGACAGCTTTTTTTATTTTTAATCAATCCTATTTGAGATATTTATACTGAATGTCATATCACCAAGCAAAACCTGGGATTGTATTAAACAATTACATTTATTTATTGAACATTTCCTGTCAAATAATTGACTGAAAAGTTCTTATCATCATCCTGACAAAGAGTGAACTTCTCTAAATCTAATTCTCAAGATTCTTTGCTCAAAAAAGACCTTCAGTCTCTTTTAACAACCATTCAAGAGCTGTCACTGAAGCTAGATAAAATGGATACAAAATTAGACAGTTTCAAGGAGAAATGCTCAAAACAGATGGCCTTGATACATGAAGATCTACAACTACAGACATCTCAGATTTCAGGTATTGAACAGTCTCTAAATGACATAGACCAAAGGGTTCATGAGGGAGCGAACAATATTGAACATCTATTGAAGCAAAATGCTTTACTACAAAATAAACTGAAATATCTAGAAAATAGGTCACTGAGGAATAATATACAGATTTTTGGCCTTCTGGACAATATTGATGGCAATAACATGGTGAATTTTTTAAATACTTGACTACCTAGTGTTTTACACCTTCCAGATGCTCTTTCATGTGGAATTGAAAGGGCACACCGATCTCTTGTTTCACCAACTCTCAAAAATAGCATCTCATCTAAATCAGTAATAATGAGATTTCTCTATTCCCAAGATAAAGAACTAGTTCTGAGATCTGCTTAGGCTAAATCTCCTATTAAAATAAAATATAACGTCATTCACTTTAACAATGACTACTCATTTTCTGTCATCACAAAAAGACAACTTTTACTGCCTTTGATAAAATAATTTAAAAAGGAGCAAATAAAGGTACACCTTTTATTTCCTGCCAGACTGCAAATAGTTCTCTCTGTTGGATTTAAAATTGTTGAGGACTTTGACTCTGCAGTGATATTTATAAGATCAAACAAAATTTTAGATACAATAGAAGACATGGAATGGGTAAGCACATCACTGAAAAGGGTTGCAGAAATTAACACCTGGAAGTTAAATGAGAAGAAGAAAAAACTAAAAGATAAATGACTTTCAATTAATTAACTTATTTTCTTCCTAATAGTAAAGTGTTACATATATTTATTAATAATAGTATTGCTTATATGTCATGCTAACACCCAGTAAGCATGAATGGTACATTGAGTGAAATCTTGGGATTTGGGAATGTATGGCCTGATGGTTTCCAAAGGATGCGGTGCATGTTAGGTATCTAATTTGTATTGTTTATTACATCACAGCTGTTTGAAAGCTTTTCCCCCCTGCATGATATTTGGAAAATGATTTATTGTACTGTTTTGTTTTGGGGTTATAATTCACTTGTTTATTTGTGCTTTTGTTGGTTGCTTCATTCGTTTTTTATAATGTGGCATTTTGAAGTGCTTTGACGTTAGAAACAAAGTGGTTGTTAATGGCAGTTGAAGTGTTATTACTCATGTGCCTTGTTGCTAGAAGTCACGAGATGCACTTTTTTTTATTAAACAAGTTTTCTGCAATGACTCCCACTAGAATGTCTTTTCATCTTTTTCTGTTTAAGTTCGTAGTATACTGTGACACTAGAGTTTGGCCTAGTGAATTACTTCTCACTGCCATGTAATAGTGCAAAGAAATGGGAAATGTATTATGAACTTCAACCTACCCAAAAGTGAGTAGGATAGAATGTTGAGATGGACATTAACAGAGTTATCATTTTTTTTATGCCTGGATTTCAGTTGATTGTCTGTAAAGGTAGAGGATAGCTTAAAATATACTGCTGAAGCTGATGTGAAGTGTGAAGGGTGAGTTGATCTTTCTTCTGTTTATTCCTTTTGTCTTGTGCAACCGCAACTTTTAACGTTTTATATGGTAATGCTCAACACCTTGAGCAACTTCCTGGTTATTTCTTCTATTTCCTATTGCTTTCACACAAAATATCACCCCTATTTTCAGTCTTGCTAGTATGATCCTCTTTAGGGATAAAAATCTTATTTGTTGGTTTCAAGTGTTGAATAAAGACAAGTTCAGTTCTGTAGACATCTTAATTATTAAGTATCACTTAAGAAAAGACATGTGGTTGGTAATACAATTCTGTAGACAATTTGTGACAGAGAAATATGAATTTGTCACCAAACACAAGAATCTCTTTTCCTAATTTTTTAGATTTTCTAATTATATTAACACAACAGGATAAACCTAATGATGGTAAGCTTTCAAAAATATATAAGATAATTAGAGAGGAAAAGAAAACATTATCTGAAGAATTGGATACACACAAAGCTGCTGAGATTAGGCTCTAGAATCCACAATGAACTTGAAAAATACCAGGAAACTAATCCATGCAGAACTGCTTTATTACAACACACTAGCGCTTTCACAAAATGCTTCTTCAAGTGTAAAACTGATACAAAAAAAACACACCTTAAATAGCCAGGTTGAATAATCACATGATGCACTCTAATTAACTTTTAAAAGGGAGACCTTAAAATCAGTTTAAAACATACATATACACTACATATACACTATTAATAAAACATACACCCTGCATAAAGAACAGATATATAACAATATATATATAAGCACATTCTAATGAGCATATAAGCATATTTAATAAACAATCTACGATTATTATAAAATAGAAAAATAAAAAATATAAAAAACAAATAAATAAAAGACAGGAATTACCTATGTAGAGCTCTTTTACCAAGAACAGGCTTCAAAGGCACCTGTTCATTTAAACCATGACCATAATTGGGTCTAAGCATGACTATCCACCTAGCCTCTACTTCCTCAGTTCTAGCTCTAATATCACCCACTCTAACACTCTCATATGTCCTAGAGACAACCATAAACATAAACTTATGTTGTACACCCATATTTTGTACATGCTTAGCTAAAGCATTAGTATTACTCCCTTTACCTATATGGTAATAATGCTCTCTTATTCTATCCTTTAGAGAACGATCTGTCTTGCCAACATAGAAACATCTACAGGCAACACAGTTAGCTAAATAAATCACGTGCATAGTTTCACAATCAGCCTGAACCCTGATGTCATACACTCTGCCTGTGTCAGGATGTGCAAAGAAAGGCTCTTTATTAATGTACTTGCACTGTGAGCATTTACCACATGATCTAGTACCAGGTACTGTCGGGGCATACTTTACTTCCTTAACATTACATAACCTTCTTCTTAAATTATTCTTATTCTTAAAAGTGAACTGAGGTCTGGGGCCTATAATTTCACTTGATTGCGGATCAGTTAACAGACTATCCCAATGTTGGCTAATAATTTCAGTATACCTCATAACATCTCTTGAGTAAGGAATACAAACCTTAATATTATTTGCTCTATTGGTATTGCCACCAGCTGACCTTTTTGAAAAATACGGTTTGGCCCTACTCTCTCTCAGTTTAGAGACTTGAGTAGCATTATACTCTACCATCCCATAATCATAACCTCTCTCTGTAAGCTCATTAATGGTCTTATGTTTCTGCTCTTCAAATTCACTATTCTTTGCACTCAATCTAGAAGCCCTATAGAATTGATTCTGGACTACATTTCTAAAGACATAGTCTGGATGCATGCTATCCCTAGATAGCAAACTATTAACGTGACATTCCTTTCTATATAGTCTAGTTGACATCACATTAGAACTGTCCTTTTCCACTATCACGTCCAGAAAATTTATACTAGCATCTGAATAGTTCAAAGTGAACCTCAAAAAGGGGGTGGTACTGTTAATGTACTCAACAAAACTCATTAGTTCTAAAACATAGCCTCTCCACAAAATAAAAAGGTCATCTACAAACCTTCTATAAAAAATAATTAAATCTTTAAAAGGCCCTTCTTCTAAAAAATCTGTTTCCCATTTCATCATAACAGCGTTCGCATAACTATTCGAACAGGCACTACCCATCGCCACACCATTCTTCTGCTAATAAATCTGATCACTGAATAAAAACACATTATTCAGAAGAGCAATAGACATCAAATCAATGTATAAATGAATTTCATTCATATTATATAGATTACTACTCATCAGTTGTTCTTTCAAAAAAGCGAGCCCTATATCATTGGGTATTACTGTGAATAATGAAACAACATCAAGGGTAACAAGCAAATATTCCATATTCAACATGCCACAGTTAGTTCCTTCATACAGATCACGGAGAAAGTGCTCAGTATCTTTAAGAACAAATACTGAATTATCTATTAAGGGCTTCAATTTTTTCTCTAAAAATACTGAAATACATTCCGTACACCATCCCCTTCCTGCAACAATAGGACGCATAGGGGGTCTAATCAGATTCTTATGCAGCTTAGGTAAACCTTGTATAATAGGGACGGTATAATGAAATACCCTAAGAAACTTGAAGAGATCCTCTGTCAATAACCCTATTTGCAATAAAGACTCTAATTGTTTATTAACCAAAATGACCATTGATTGCATATGAGCTCTGGTTATTTTCTCATAAAAGTCAACATTATTCAACATTTCATACATTAAACAGTCATATTCCTGTCTATCAACTAAAACAATCCCCCCACCTTTATCAGCTGGTCTAACTACAAAGTTAACATTCTCAAGAGCACACAATGCCTCAAATTCAGCCTTGGATAAATTATGTTTTCTACCACTAAAATTTCTATCTTCATAGACTTTATAGAAATCAGATAAACACATTTGTTCAAAAGCATTAACTAATGGTATAGGTTTAGGAATAAAAGTACTTGGTTTTCTCAGAGATGTTTCTGAAGTATTAGTGTTATGTTTAAACATATACTTCAGTGTAAGGTTCCTAGTAAACATTTTAAAATCAAAAATGATGTCTGTAATAGACATGTTAGTAGTTGGTATATACGATAAACCTTTACTTAAAATATTGACTTCCAAAGCAGTTAATTCACATTTTGTTAAGTTAGTCACTAATGTCTTACTTGTTGAAATGCCTTTTTGATGGTATACACTTTGTTCACTTCTTCCTAGTGCTTCCTCTTGTATCGCATTGTACTCCTCCCTCTGTCTCTGTGCTGACTGTTCTGCCGCTGTTCTCCCTTTCGATTTGATGAACTGTCCCTCATGGGGAGTGGAAAATTCAAATGAAAAAATGGTGCTACTCCATGAGGCTGTACTGGTATAGCAATAGCTCCGTTGTTATCAGCAGTGGAAGTATTACACTCCGCTTCCCTATGCACTTCAGCCGAAGTAATAATAGTCTTTTTTCTGGCTCCTAAATTAAATGCACTATCATTCTGTGTGCAATTGGAAAGAGGCGCTCCTACTAAGGTGCGTGTAGTTTCTCTTGACTGCTCCTGTTGTTGTATGTCAACACTTTCACTATCAGTTCGTAAATCTACGTCATTGCGTGCTTCATATGAGGCATGAGATTCCTTACTGAAGCTGGTAGGCAAATCGCGTTGATCAATGAGAAATCGCGTTGATCCCTCTGCAATTTATTCAATTTTATCTGTAAAAGTTTACATTTATATGCACAAATATTACCTAGGGTATCTGTTAATAGTCCAGTCACAGCACTATTGGGATATTTAGTATTAATTTGACCATGTTTCTCTTTAATGGTATCTAAAATTAATACCTCCCTTCTCTTGGCTGCTTGTAAAAGAAATTTGAGGTAACTTAAACTGGTAGAAATATTCAGTTTCTGCCACTCACTTAGAAGAAGAGAGTCATTTTCTGTTTGCACAGGCATCTTTAAAACTCTCAACCCACGAGGTATAAGATTTTCAGCCAAACAAACTTCTAAATGAAAAATGTCATATTGAGTTCGTGCAAGCCTACATAGCTCCTTCTCCAGCATTAAAACATCAGTACGAAGTGCTAAAAAATCAACATCCACTGCTTCCAAGCCTTCTGTTACTAAATTCTTATCAAACAGTGGATTATTATTATTATATATGCTTATATGCTCATTAGAATGTGCTTATATATATATATTGTTATATATCTGTTCTTTATGCAGGGTGTATGTTTTATTAATAGTGTATATGTAGTGTATTTGTATGTTTTAAACTGATTTTAAGGTCTCCCTTTTAAAAGTTAATTAGAGTGCATCATGTGATTATTCAACCTGGCTATTTAAGGTGTGGTTTTTTGTATCAGTTTTACACCTGAAGAAGCATTTTGTGAAAGCGCTAGTGTGTTGTAATAAAGCAGTTCTGCATAGATTCGTTTCCTGGTATTTTTCAAGTTCATTGTGGATTCTGGAGCCTACTCTCAGCAGCTTTGTGTGTATCCTGTTCTTCGTTTTTTACAGCTGCAGAGGTTTCTGGTGCCTGGCCTTTTGTGTTTTTCTTATTATCTGAAGAATTATTGGAACTTATTTTCTGTAATCAATAATTATCCTCCTTCTGATAATGATAAGAAAATAATATTAGAATCTTCTAAGCTGACTACTTGCAAGCTAGAGATGAAGGCAGATTGGTCTCATATGTTTTTGCTTGTATTGTTCTTAAATCTTACTGGAATAGCATTAATCATTTTCTTCAAGCTTTAATTTCTGATAAATTTATTTTATCCAAGTCTTTAATCTTATTTAATACCCCAGCTCCTAAATATGTTAGAACAGTTAAATATCCTTTGTTATGGTCTATTTTGACAGCAGCTAGGAAGATTATAACTAGAAACTGGAAGTTTGAAAATTCACCTTCTTTTATGGAATTCAAGAATGTTATGACTGAACTATGTCATTTGGAACTGATAACCATTAAATCAAGACTGAATAGAAAAACTTCATCCTATAACCTGTGATTGAAATTAAAGGGCTTATTGGACAAGCAGTTGCTGAAGTTTCAAGATTAATTTAAATGTATAAGAGATCTTTGTTAGATTCTTTTCTAGTGGACACCATTTTAAATACTTTAATTGTTATTTGTGGTATATTGCATTTTTGAAAAATTTCTATATTTTATATTATGTTATTGATTGTTTTCATGTGAAAAATTTAATACATTTTATTGGTCTAAAATACATTTTAAGCATGAGTGTAATCTGATTGTCTGATGAAGTCTTTTATATAAAAGACTAAAGTTCTCATAAGGTTATGTATAAATAAAAGGATTTGATTTTAAATTTACAAGCAGTGATTTTAAAAGGATTTAAGGGGAATCTTCCTTTAAATACAATTCTGGTGCCTGTATTTCCAGATTTCAGGGAGCTGTTTGTTTCAAATTTAAACAAAAATTCACAGTAATCCTCAGTCATAGTGACCTGTGATGGAAGCATAACCTTCCACTGAAAGGGAAAATAGTCAATCCAACATGGATGTAAAAGCTAATTTGATGTAAGGTTTTGAACCCCTTTGAGACATACCTCCCTGGACTATATGAAAAGAGACATTATGGAGCTCTTGGACTATGCGTCCTAGGCTAGTATGACCCTAGCATTGAACAACATTCTACATTCTCCAAGGATGATGCCAAAATGTGAAACAAGATGACTGACTTCCACAATTGGCTTATTTTTTGGTTTTATTTTAAGGGGATACAACATTGGTCAGCCTATGAGGATATGGTTGACAGAACACACTGCTTTGCTTGGGATGGTATGGACCTGTCCCCTCTAGGCCTTTGAATATTGGCTAAAACATTGTCCTCCCCACTACATCTTTTTAGCAATGTCAGACTGACAAACCTTCTGATATAGCAAAACCAACCCAAGGGAATCTAAAGGTGTTGCTGGTCAAAGACAGGATCCTAAACAATAAATTCCATTCCCCAAGGCTCTCCTCATCCTGGAGAATGTGAACATTTGTGCAGTTACTAAGGCATGGTTTAAAGCCACAGACAGCACCCCAGTAGTGCAGGGATATAGTGCCTTCCACAAATTTAGGCCAGCTTCTGCACACGTTGGGGCCAAAGGTGGAGGTGTCTCAATCTATGGCACTTGAGCTTCTCTGTGTCCAGATTTTCAAAGGTAAAGTACCATATCATATCCTTGAAAGCTATAGGTCACCCTGTATGATGCAAGAAACCCATAACTTGTGCTGTAACTTACTGGAGGCTCTCACCATTCAATCCAGTATCATATTCATTGACAACTTCAACCACCCCATTATAAACTGGGATACTTAAGTGACCCATACTTACAATCCAAGAGATTCCAGGACCTTGAAAACACAAATACCTTGCACCAGATACTTTATACACTCACTAAGAATGCAAATATATTCAACCTGGTACTCACAAACACAGGATAATGTTATATTCCCCTATTGCAGTGTCGTCTTTAGTAAGGTCAGAGCACAAAGCTATCTCCTTCATAATACAAATGACCACTGTGACCCCTGCTAACCCAGTAATATTTAGTAAGTATTCTAAGGCAAACGTCTTATTTCCAAGTGATAAAATTAAGGCCCCTCAAACCCTGAGGACACAGCTTGTCTGCACATTATTGTTCACAGAAACTCTGCACAATTTCATAAATAAATCCACAGAGACAGCTGTGCCTACTAGAAATAAGCCCAGAAATAACTCAAATAATGAACCACCCTGGTGAAACCCAAACATAAACAGTTGGACAACAAAATAAAAAAAAGGTCATAGCCAAGATTAGGAACTGCTATATGCAGCATGATAAAAACACTCTTAACAATCTAAAAAAGAAATAAGAGGACAAATTAAGTAAATTAAAGCCAAATTCAAGGTAAAGATGGCCTTCCATGCAAAGGACACCTGCAAGGCTTCCTTTATATAAGTCCAAAACCTCAAAAGCAGTGCACAGTAGTGTGCAAAACTGATTATAAATGGAGCTGGAAAATGTAGCATATGTGCTGCCCAACAGATTTAGCTCTGATTTTACCTCTCTACTTCCCTGGCCAGCCTCCAGGAAATACCATCAAACAGCTCCCCACTCAACTATTATTAGGGAGCAGGTCCTAGATGTGCTCTCTAAGACCAAAAACATTGCATCAGTGGGCCCCAGAAATATCCCAGGATGGGTCCTAAATAGTCTGACATATGACCTATTGGGACCACTGGAGTCACTGTGTACCCATAGCCTACAGACAGGCTTTGTACCATGTGAATGGAAAAATGCAACAGTCATCCCTGTGTTCAAGGGTGCAGCATCAATTGACTCATAAATCTGACTAGTGTCATATGCAAAACCATGGAAATAATTATCATGGAAATGAATAACAAGGACATAGAAAACCTTCAAACACTGGATCCAACCTAATTTGGATCATACTTACTTCTTTGAGAAGGTTACCAAGAAAATAGATGAGAGCAAAATGGTGTGTACTGCCTGTGTTGATCCAGCTAAGGCATTTGATGCAATACCCCGTTTGGACATTGTAAACAAACACATGGATATAGGCATAAGCCCCTATGCTAAATGCTGGAAAGCCAGCTGTTTGTCAGATAGGACACAGGAAATTAGGATACAGCAGACCAATTCCACAAAGAGACTGGTTACTAGTGGAGTTCCTCGGGGTTCTCTGCTGGATCTGATCCTTTTTAGCATCTATTTCTCAGAAGTTAAGACCGATGTCAAGGACCTCTGGGTGATTAAGTTTGCAGATGATTGAAAACTAGGAGCAATTATACAAGTAAGGAGTAATATGAATGAGTAATGCCAAAGCCATGGCTTAAAACTCAATGCCAAGAAATACATAATAGTACCCCCAGGAAGTCAGACACCCTAGAAAATCACCTCATCAATAACATACACCTAAGAGTAGAACCCGTAGTGAAGGATTTGTGTACATATGTAGATAGTAACTTGGATTTTGACCAACATTTGTCTAAGGCAGTAAGAACACTATTCCATTTTGATCAGCTTATAAGCAAGTGCATGGCATCTAGGTCCAAGGAAGTTATCGTTCCACTGTATTTAGCCCACATCAGGTGTATCATCATACCTCTCAACTGTCCTGATTTTCACAGAATGTCTAGATTTTTGCTTCATATTTTTGGTCTGTTACTCAACAAATTTGTGATTTTTTTTGGGGGAAATCACTTAGGACTGAAGTAACTAAATAATGACAGACATTTACATTTCAGACTTCATATTCTTCAGAAAATGCATGATAATGCAGTGCCTATTATTCTAATAACATTCTACGCTTATAAGAGCAACATTTGGGGGTGGAGCCTGAATGGCTAACTGAAAGCAGCAGTATTTTAGAGCTCCATATAACTAGTTAAATAAGACAGGAAAAATATTCTTTTTTTTCTTCAAAGTATAAAATGTCATAGATAAAGGACTAATTTACATAATTAGAAACTTTGGTGAAGTTTTACAAATACTTTCCTGTCAAAAACCTTGGAGATATATTCACTTGTTAAAATAGGCAACTCCAGGAATTTTCACCAGGATGCTGTCTTAAAGAAGGAACTACAACAGATGACATCTACTCTGCAGGAGTTATCTTTGAAGATGGATGATTTTAAAGAGAACATAGAAAATTTAAAAAATAGCAGTCAAAAACAAGCTGACACCCTCAAGGAAATGCTACAACAATACCAGATAAGGATAACAGGAATAGAGGTTTCTCTAAATGACTTAGAAAGCAGACTTAAGGAAGAGGAAACACAGAAAGAACTGCTTCTTAAACAAAACACTTGGTTGGTTAATAAAGTAGATGACTTGGAAAATAGGGAGAGGAGAAATAACATCAGCATTTTCGGATTACCTGAAAACACAGAAGGTGAGGATACTATTTCCTTTTTATCAAGCTGGATCCCTGACTGTTTAAATTATAAAGAAGGACTTTCCTTTGGAATTGAAAGGGCACACAGAGGTCTTGGGAAACCTGCCACTAACTAAAACTCTCCTCCTATGTCAATAATTATCAAATTTCTTTCATACTTGGACAAGGAACTGATTTTAAGATCTGCTTGGAGGAAGGCACCTCTGAAATATGAACAGAACCTGATAAGATTTGATAACGTATTCATCTAGAATAATGGAACAAAGGAAAAGTGTGGCCAATGATAAAGTTTCTGAAACAAAATAACATCAAGACACAACTTGCATATCCATCTAAGATAAGAATACTGTATGCCAACGAGATGAGAACTTTTATTGACTTAGAGGAAGCCTCTTCATTTATTAAAACTAATAATGTGATTTCTTTACCAGATTGGATGTCACCTTCTCTCAAGAGAACAAAAGAAACAAATGTCTGGATAGACGTCAAAAAGGAGAAACAAAAGACTGATACTGTTAAAGCCAAGTCTCTCAAAGCATCTACTATGATATGAATTGTTTTAACATTACTTTAAATGACCAATTTTACTGCTTGAAATTTTAAAACAAAGGTAACTAACTACTGGGATCTTTATCTATATTTTTTAAAAATAGATGACACATGAGAGTTTTCACATTAACTCAGGTATGTAAAACAGGGTATTTTTCTTTCACAGAAGGAGGGTTATATAGCACATAAAATATTTATGCTGTAAATCAACATACATAGTATATGTGTATTTTCTCTTAATTTTCTCTTTTCTTTCACACTCTTCTCTCTTTTCTCATTATTTATTTTAACTGCATCTTTGTCTCCCTTTCTAAATTCTCTCCTATTTACTATACTAATATAGTCTGTATATATTTAATAACTCCCTATCTCTACATCGATAAATGTTTGTGTCTTTCGGCTTTTCCCGGTTAGGGGTCGCCACAGCAGAACTCTCGTCCGCTAATGATTGGTAGTTGATTTTTACGTGCCGAGTTACCAGCCCTGACGCACAACCTTCAACTAAGGTACGCCCATTCACGCATGTCTCCATGCAGAAGACGCTCTAGCTGAGAATTGAACTGGACAGCGTCTTATTGTGAGGTGACAACGCTACCGCAGCACCACAATAGTGTAAAATAATCTAGTTTTAAGGTAGACTAATTGGAATAGTGAACTTAATTCATTGTTATTACAATAAGAATGTCAATATAACGCCTGTACGAAGCAAACGCTCCCAATAGATAAGCCAAAAACAACAACAGTAAACCAATAACCAACAATGGGAGCAAAACACAGTAGATGTGCCAAAAGTTCATCAAATGTCCTCAAAACTTCAGTAGTCACAATAAATCGATGGAAAAATCCATTACAAGCGGAGACTCATTCAGCTCAAGGACAAACTTTAATATATAAGAGATGCAGGTTAGTGCTTTCACCATACAGCTTCATCAGACCTTTACCCAGTCTCTACAGCACATGAAAAGATACATATTACTTTTTACAACATGTTATCTTTGCAGTTACCTCACACTCTATACAAACTCACTTGGCAACTGACAGCTATTCATTTAAAATATCAGTTTAAATATTAAATGTGCCCTTGAAATGCTATTGACATTTTGACAAAATATAATCTGAACTGTAAAATGAATGACTTGAAAGAAGTGAAGTAATGCATAGATTTCAAAGACAGTTCTTGACACTACAGTAAAAGAAAATATATATTCACAAGGAAGTATTGAAATGTTTTGGTCTTCCAGTTAAAATAGCCTACTGTCAACATTTTGTGATATCAGAAAGTTTGAAGAGCTAGGAAATTGCTATTATTTGTCTTTATAATGATTATTAGACAGATGTCAGACTCTGCTTTGTTTAATTAATTGTGACACATGTTTATGAGGAAAAGTTGACTCAATTACTCACATTGGACTACACATTCCTGGAAACTCAACTGAAATGTCCCCAAATTAGTTGTGAACTTAAATGAAACTGCCTGATTAATAAGCATAACTTACTTTAACAACCTGAATCCATAAGCTATCTGCTCTATATATGCTATATTATATATGTCACTTGCATATGACAATCTCTAGAGCACACGAAAAAATACATATTATTTTTGCAACATGCTTTATTTGCACTAACCATACATTCTAAACTAACTCAATTGGCAACTGACAAATTATTTATTTGAGTCATCAATCTAAATATTAATTGTGCCCTTGAAATACTGTTGTTATTTTGATAAAACAAAACCTAAACTGAAATGGGAATGATATGAAGAAGTGAAGTATTGTACAGATTTCAAAGACAGCTATTGACACTACAATGTAAGTAGAAATATATATACATGCAAAGACAAATTGAAATGCTTTACACTTTTAGTTAAAACAGCTTATTGTTAACTTTTTGCTTTATCAGAAAATTTAAAGAGCTAGGAAATTATTTCTAATTTGTCTTTATGTTTACTAAAGTGATGTTAGTCACTGACTTGTTTCATGGATTGTCAGTCATGTACAAGACGGACTACTGAATGTTATTTCTGTTTACCTATGTTTGCTGAATTTCTTTTATTAGTACAGATTTAAAATAAGGGAAATAAAGGAAAGGGAAATCTCTGTTTTTGGTCAAGGGAGGAGAGGCTTAAGAGTATTTATTCTAACTGCCCTGAAAACTCTCTAAGATGCTCTAAACACTATTTGATTAATACTTACCTAAGGTAAGTCTTGAGATCACCATACAGATACCTACACGTTCATTCTAGTGGTCTATATGGCAGTATCGAATGGACTAAATAGCGAATGCTATTTAGTCGATCCGATACTGTAGAAATGGTAAAATAGCAAAGTCACGGAACATTGAATTTTTTCCCAGGGAAAAAATTTGGTGGGGCATCTTTGGGACTTTGCCATTTCCTCCACTATGGTGCAATCTCTGAGTTGGTATATTTAAGTAGGGGTGGTTTTGTGTTTAAGTTTTTTTTTTTTGTTTTACGGAGTAGCGAATTATTTCCCTGGGAAAAAATTTGCTGTTCCGTTTGTTCAATATTTTGTTGTTTAGATTTTATTGGTACGATGAAATAGCATTCGGTATTTTCATTGTACGATAATATAATATAGATGCCATTCTAGACCTGATGTGATTACCCATTCTAGAAGTAAGAGGTGCCCTATGCACGGTGGGAATTGTCAGTGTGATGATAGTTCATTCTTAGACTCTGCTTTGTAAATCTATAAATATGTAAAAGCACTGCACACTAGAATGTAGGGTACCTCTACTCAGAGTCAGGATACCACTGATAAGCCATGTCTTTTCATAAGTGTAAGTTGAAGCTGGTGAGCTGATGAGTGGGAAAGTAAAGGAAGACAGTACACCTACAGTAAATTCATATTTCATTGGTAATCACTCATTGTCTCCTACAGAGTCCTTTCAGTCAAATTATTTTAGTAATAATCTATTCAATGTTGGCTTATTTAGTGTGTGCTCCCCTGTTGCATTTAATTTACCTGAAATGACATATCTGACATGTTTGAGATCTCTTAAGGGTAACTAAATACTGGATATTTTCTAAATCAACATAATAATTGTTTACACTACTAACATTCCATCCTGATATATAAAATACTATAGAATAATAATAGAATACTATAGAATTTCATATCTCTTTTAAGAAAATTCTCCATATAATAATTTAACATATGGAGCTCAGTTGATATTGTTGGTTAAAGGTATGAGTGATAATCCAGTAGATCTATCTTTATCTATTGGATTAAGAATGACTTTCATTCCATGTTTAATGGGAAATTCATATTTACTTGTATTTGATACTTTAGAATTAATGTTTTATAGAAGTACATTCTTAAAGCCTGACCAGAATTTTACCCTACTTGTATTTAAAGAAGAAAGAACATTAAATTACACAAATGTTTATTTCAACAATAACTTGAAATGAATTTAACATTCTTATCATTCATTTCTAATGGCTTAAATAATGCAAATAAAAGATCAAACTTACTAAAATATTTAAATCTAAATAAGGCACAAGTAGTATTTCTCCAGGAAACGCATTTTAAAACTAATGATAGCTTTATTTGGAGCCCTAAGGACTACAGACTCTTAGCTCAATCCTCCTATAGAACAAAGACAAAAGGAGTATCAGTTGTCTGAAAGAAAAACATAATCATTCCAACAGTTATTTATAAATATGAAGACAAAGAAGGTCTACTAGCATTTGTTTAATTAAATTTAATAACATAGTCTGGACCTTAGCTAATCTATATTGGTTCCCAGGAATTGGAGCAGGAACGGTTAAAAACACCTAGATTTTATTTCCAACAATTATAAAGACATGCATGAATGGGCATGCCTTCATTGAAGATTGAGCATCAGGCTGGCAACTCAGCACCATAAAAATCTACTGCCAATCATTGGTGGACTGGAGTTCCACTGTGGCAACCCCTAACGGAGAGAAGCCAAAAAGACAAACATAAAGGAAATCTTATACTGGGAGGAGATTTTAATTGTACCTTAGAAGCTTCTGAAACCACCAAGAAGTCTTTTTGCATAGCAACTATTTCAAAATCCTTAAAAAGGTGGATTGATTCATTTCATTTAATAGACACTTTTAAAGTAAAAGTTGATAAATCCTTATTATTTTCCCATAAAGACCATAGATTTGGAACACAAACCAGAATAGACAAAGTATTCGTGGTTCAGGATTTACAAACAAAACTTCTCAATAGTTCAATACCCCTTCTCAGATCATGACTCTCTGATAATGAAGATCCAAATAGAGTTTAAACCTTTAATCCTTTCAACTAGAATTCCATCATATATCACGGAAATTAAAGAATTCAGACCCTGGATGTTGTCAGAACTACAATTATTTCTTGAAATTAATAATACAACAGAAATTAGTAGAGTCATGGTTTGGGACTCATTAAAAGCATATTTATTTGGTAAGACCCTTAGCTGGTACAAAAACAAAGTTAGAGAGTGGGAATCTGAATTATTAGACTTGCAAACCAGACTCTTGACAGCACAAATCTAAAAAAAAAAAAAAAAAAAAAATCAGGCAGACACTCTTGCAAGATAAAGACAGAAAAGATTTTTTACAGAGAATCACTTTCCCTAATATTGACAAGGAATTCCATAGAGATTTAATCAAACTGATTACAGTTGAGGAGGTGTCCGAAACAATCAAAAAACTGAAGCCTCACAAAGCCCCAGGCCCAGATGGTTTGACCTCGGAATTCTACAAATCTTTTAGTGAGATTTTGAGCAGTGTATTGTCACAGACTTTTAATTATATCACTCTAAATAGAATTAATGATCCTCATTTTAATGCCTCAAGGACAGTTCTGATATTAAAAGAGAAAGGTGATTCCAAAAATCCTGATAATTACAGGCCTATATCACTTTTGAATATGGACATGAAAATCATGACATCCATTCTGGCGAGTAGGCTGAAAAAGGTAATAAACCCAATAATATCAGAGGAACAGGCGGGGTTTATGGATGGGAGGCAGACCACAGATAATACCTTAATGCTCCATACCTTAATCTCTTATGCAAAATATAAAAACCTGAATTTGTATGCCCTAATTATTGATGCTCAGAAAGCATTTGATAGGGTTAATTTGGATTATTTATTTGATACATTACCTTATTTTAATATACCGCAGGAGTTTATCTCAATGTTAAGGATACTATATAGAAATGCATACACAAATTTATTTATAAATCACGAATGCTCGAATAGGATAAAAATCATAAATGGTACCCGACAAGGCTGCCCATTATCTCCCATCTTATTTAATCTTTACTTGGAGCCTTTATTTTACACCTTAAGCAAAATGTTTTTATAATTCTCCTGTACTGTATGGAATAAAGGTTAGGATGGCTGCCTATGCAGATGATTTAAACATATATTGTACCACACCTGTTTCCGATACTGAAAAATATTAGCTGCAATAGAAATCTTTGAGAGAATTTCCAATTACAAGCTAAATTTTAAAAATCTAAAATATTCCCATTAAAGACACCCACACCTTTTCAGTGCTACCATTAATAGGACAAGTATTGACGGAAGAAAAGATAAAATATCTGGGAATTGTCTTCTCAACTGAAAATAGAGATTTTTTATTAACAATGTAAAGTCAACTACAGATCAAATAACATTGGATCTTGAAAGATGGAGTAGATTGAAGTTACCGATGATGGCAAGAGCAGCTATCATAAGAATGAATGTTCTTCCTAGAATGTTATATATTTTGAGCTGCACAACTCAGAATTACCAAAACATTCTTCAAACAGCTTCATATAAGATTGGGAAGATTTCTTTGGGAACCTAGGAAGACGAGAATTTCATATGAAAAATTGATGGCTCCAAAAAATAAGGGGGGGCTGGAATTACCGGATTTCGAAATGTACTATTTAGTGATTCAGGCCAATAGGATTTTAAAGACGCCTTACTGATAGTGATAATAGAAAATGGACACCCAAATGGGTGCTCTTAACGTACAAGCATATAAATGAAGTGGGAGTCAACGCTAAAGCATTACCCTTTTTAAATAATTGGACAATGAGTAAATATAAGCTAATGGACCACATCAAAAGTTATGTAACGGCAATTCAAACTCTTTTCGCTTCCTTAAATTTACTAAAATATATGATGGTTTTCCAACCATTTCATAGGAACCCAAATTTAACAATTGGTGGTCAATTGATTGATCTAAAGAAATTCCCTTTAATCATGGAGTTAACTGTACTCGATTTATATCCTTTTCTAGGAGTACCAGTGCAGGATATTTTAAAAGAAATAGAACTCCCTATTTCCTATTTAATTATAGTAAGACAGCTAAAAGACTTGGTTATAAACTATTTTAACAACTTTGAAATGAAAGGGAAGATTTAATCATTTCTCGTAATCTATGGGAAGCGCTGTTGCAGGATAGAAAATATATAACCAAGAGCATATAAATTGATAAAAGAGAGGAAGTATAATAATTATATTCTTTTATCGAGTTACTGGAGAGAGAAATTGATATTCCCAGGCGACAATAAGATATTGGAGGCATTTAAATTAACATTAAAGTCCGTATCCCTTTAGAAATTGGTATTTACGCAGCTGATGATATTTAACAATGCATACTATACTCGTCTCACTTTGCACAAATTTGATGCGAAGAATTCACCCATATGCCCACATTGCTTTGATCAGACAGCAGATTTGCTTCACATGTTCTGGAGTTGTAAGTGCATTTATAAATTGTGGAATTCATTAAAATTGCAGTTACAAAAAATGGGTTACCAAAATTCAACACTCTCTTGGGAGTTTATGATTCTTCATATTCCCCGGAGAATCTAAATAAATCAAAAATGATTGTAATTATGAATATTTGCCTATTAATGAAATTATATATAGCCACAAATTAGTTGAACCCAGCCCAGACATCATGGGAAAATTTCAGATTGCTGGCAATAAAACACATCTTAGCGCATAAACTGTTAATTAGTGATCACAAGAAAAATATCAACAACATAAAAATCTGGGAGCAAATTTTTAATATTATTTTGGCTTAAGAGGTTACTATCCACTTTTTCTCAGGAACCAGAATATAGTCTAAATCAACCTTAGATTAGATAGAAAATGTACAGAAAAGACAGATTGTTGGCTTGGATTTATTAATGTTGGATTTTTTTTTTTTTTTTTTTTTTTATTATTTTCCTTTTGATTGTGAGTGCTGTACCTTTGATCAATACATGAGATTGATATATATGTGAAATTAACCAATGGAAGCATTTTGTATATATTGTATATAATGTGTGAATTTGTACTATGGTTGTGAAAAATAATAAAAAATGATTATTGAAAAAAAAAAAAAATCAGAATTGTCCAGAAGTCAAAAAAGAAATAGAGGAATTAAATAAAAAATATAATGAAATTCTAACACACAAAACTTGTCTAGCCTTGGAAAAATTAAAAATAAACCCATTAGCCACCCCCACATAGCTACATAACTTGTCTATAAGAATTAAAATACAATCGAAAGCAAACAACATTAGTAGTATATATCATGAAAAGAAAGGGGAAAAAGTATTAGATATAGGAGACATCCTTGAAGCATTTTGGTTCCATTATATGGAACACTTCAAAAAAGAAGATTTAGATACCAACCAAATAAACTTAGATACAAACCTTATCAATATAAAAAAAAGTTCCAGAAAAGGTAAAACTAGACTACAAAAACCTATATCCTACAAAGAAATTGTTGAAAAGATAAAGGAAAGTAAATCTAACAAAGCTCTAGGGATAGATGGTATAATTATGGAATTTTACAAACTCTTCCCTTCAACAGTAATCTCCCTTTTTCATAAAACTTTGCTAGAAGTCCAAGCAGATGCAAAAATACCAACCTCATGGAAATATTCTCTCATAACACTAGTTCTAAAAGATAGTAAACCGTGATACCTTTGCACCTCATATAGATCTATATCATTACTGAATAATGATTACAAAATATTCATGTCAGTCCTAGCTAACAGAATAAAAAATCCCACTTCCAAAGACAATTAATAATGATCAAACTAGATTTTTATATAACAGGCACACACGATAATATTAAAAGGATATTTACTCTTATAGATTGTGTGAATAAAGAAGATAGAGAAACACTTGTAAATGGATTAGACATAGAAAAAGCCTTCGATTCCCTCAACTGGGAATATCTAAAACTTTAGCATTATTTGAATTTCCTCCTCCCTTCATCTTATTACTAAAAAACATATATATAGTAATAACTTAGCCTACATTAAATTAGGTCCTTTCACGCATGTCTTTCGGAGGCAACTCAAACATTATTGAAACAATAAAAATATATATAGAAAAGTGGAACAAAATTATATTAGCTTTTGAAGACAGATTGCAATTAATAAAAATGGTCTAATTGCCAAAAATACTATATGCAGCATTAGCAATACAGTTAATTCCTGAAAGATGCATTCTTAAAGAAATAAACTCATGTTTAATAACATTTTTATGGCATCCCAAGAAGAATAGAGTAGTTCTAACTCATCACATTAGACACTGGAAACAAGGAAGATTGAACTTCCCAGAAATAGAAACATATATAAAAGCATCTGTGCTTAAAACTACAATAGCCTGGATAAACCCAAATTATTTTGCAAATTGGAAAGAATTAACAACAGCTATATTAGCAAATTAATTTAATCTGTTAAAAAAAATTTAATAGTAGACAAATCAAACAAACCCTGGTACATACTATGCATAAGTATACTATATAATATAACCAAACCTTCTAAAATAACACTGATTGATCATTACATCAATTCCTTTAGGAAACTCATCAATGCAAACATAGATTTTTAACTTTGGTTTGACCTTTTAACCCCATTTACCATCACTAAGAACTTTCCTCAGAAAATATATAGGGAAACAATAACATCCTGGGAACAAAATGGATTCTTATGCTGGTTTCAATGTGTAAATAAATTAAATGTTTTAGATATACATATGATAAAAACTGCTTACAATATTCCAACACAGGACTGATTAACCTTACAAAGCATTCTAATGTACACTCAAGATTTATGCAGATTAATTAATATTGCCTCATTTAAAGATATTCCAAATCTAATAAGTTTTCTGTATGAATTTATATATAATAGTTGTGAAAAGAAAAAATCCATTTCAAATCTATATAAAGAGTTAATAACATATAAAACAATTCCCAAGCCATAATACTGGCAGTTCTTAATAAAAGGTCAGTCATTGCAGTTAACAGAAGAAATTAAAACTAACATCTTATTATCAGTTAATTACACCTCTAACACACAGTACTGGAAAATATTTAACTGGAAATATTTACATAGAGCATTTTTAACACCAGATCGAATTAAGAAATCAGTACTGCTACAAATGGTTTTTACTGGAGGTGTGAAAAGTCAAATAAAGCACACTGGTTTCATATTTTTTATGAATGTAATAAAATTAAATCATATTGGAATGGAATCAATATTTTTTTTACAAGCTTTATTTAATGAATCCTTTACCTTAACTAAAGCATTGATTATACTAAATGTAAATGAAGGTCCCTACCTGAATAAGACAAATATGTATTTGTTATGGACAATACTTGCTATATCTAGGAAAACAGCATGTCCTATGCAGATCACCTCAAAGTCCTATCTCTTTTACTGTGTTTCCTACAGACTGTTACATGTCAGTCTGTACCTGGCATAAAGGGCATCTTAGAACACACTCTGATGGACCTTTTGTATATCCACAAAATGAATAGCACCAGAATTACTTGATCTAGGAATTTAACCTTTACTTGCAACATAAATAGGACATGTTGGAAGGACAGGTATGTATCTCAGATAAATCCTCTTCTCAGGAACAGGCTTCCCAAACAGCTGAAGCAGCACTCTTCCCTAACCCTATTTAAGAGAAACAGTGACCCTCGGATGAGAAATCAGAACTATACCCCTGGTCTAGTACCTATGTCTCTAATGGTCAGAGTCAGTTCTCAGTGGTGAAACAGGAAATACCCCAGGTGGATTGATTACACCAGGCGGATTGATTACTGATGCTGTAGTATAACATAAAGGGGGTGGTGTTCTTCTTATTATGTTAAACTGAGGGCCCATCTGCTTGAACTGGTGATAGTTCAGGTGGATGTAAAAGATCCCATGGAACCTATGAAAAAGTGTACAAGTTCCTTTTTAATTAACCCGACTTATACACATTATTTACATTATTTACATATTGTGTATTATTTACACTTATTTACATTTTCCATCTACCATATATCTTAATGATCCCCCACTCTTTTTTCCACAAATAAAAACATACCTTGTTCAAAATTTCAGACAAAACTTATTTGCCATTGAACTTAATTTCATTCATTCTCTCATTCCATATTGTTCATGAAATATAAAACAGTTTTTTATCAGTCTGTTATACCTTTTGTGTTTTGTTGCCAAAGTACCCATATTCCAGTATTTCCATATTTATATTTTCAACACATTTAAAGTCTTTCAGTATCTTATTCTCACATAATTTGTCCATAATTTCTTTACTCTTGAACAATTCAGAAAAACATGCTCCATTGTTTCAACCTCCCACAATAATTACACACCCTCTCTTGTATTTTTATAAGACATGTTGGCTTTAACCAGCAGTTTACATACTGTCAAACTTTTCATAAAATCATTGCATTCATAAATTTTCCTACACTATGCATGTCTTGTTTTAACTGCATTTTCTTCTTCATTCAGTATAATAGAATACCATTATTTTCTATTTTTCCTACATTTTTTATATTCAATTTCCATAAAAAATTATTCTGATATTCATTAATGTCATTTACAAAAAATGTCCATCTTTTCTCAGAATGTATTTTCTCCCAATAGTTCTTATACTCAGTGGTGGCTCTTGACTTCAAATCAAAGGGGGCTGCAGGAGACAGCTGAATGGGTGGGGTCAATGGGAAGGGGTATGACCAACTTGAAAGGGGAGGAGCTATGCTCAAAACCACAAAAACTGTAACTTTAATTAAATATGCTGCCCTGGGTGCCAAACTGTCATTGTGAGAGTGCAATCAAGACAAAAGTGTAGAAGAAAAAAATATTTCAATGCATTGGCTGCGTGACAGCTTACTTAATATCTAGATGGAAACAAAAAGGTTGTGAGGCATGAAAAAATAAATTACTTTTTAAATACATTGCTGGAATTCCAGTCAAAATCAAGTTTAAGAAAAACAAATAGCACTCAACTCAAACACTTCTCCTTGCACTGCAATTCTAATTAGAATTTATATTCAGCTTTATTAAAGTACCAAGTAACATGCTGAAAGTATCAATCTCTGTGATACCCCCACTTGTAAAAATGTTTCTTATCAAAAAAGACTTGCTGTCTGAACAACTATCTACTTGTTTCATGGGGAAAACATGATCAAAGTAAAAAATGAAAAGCAAACGAGAAACAAACTCAAGATGCATTGCTTAACGTATCACTGCACATGTTATGGGCACACATGATAGATTGGCATTCTGTTTAGTTTACAGGTAAAGCCTGCAAAAAATTACTGCAAGTCACCAACAAATGTAATAAGCTTCTTAAAATAATACAATCCTGTCCTTTATTACAAATACTGTCATATGCGTTTCAATACCCAAGGCTTATATGTTATCTAGTTATGTAAGTATTCTCTGCATGCCAAAAACAGAAAGGCTTTCGTTAACAGTATGCTTATTAAAGCTTACTTGCATCTTACAATCTCAGACAAGCTTACCTGATGGTCATTAAAGCATTGCTATTTAAACACAGAGCAACAGGCACTTTCTGAATAATAATAAGCATAAATCAACAGTATAAAAATATGACAGAAACCAGAATATTCTGCAAAATCAAGGACAAATGAAAAGCCACTGTAGTACTTTTGTCTACCTTGAATGGGGGATACTCTGCACATTTACACTGCATAACTGCTCCTTGCCTAGCTTGGACACATCCAGAGTCACTACATGGGGGAGTGGGGGTGCAACAAGTATGTCATAATTTGAAATGTCTCTGGCTGACTCTGATGGCCCTGGCACATTTGTCATACCTCTCAGCCTCAGAGCAAGGCATCTGGACAAAGCCATACATAGAAGTGGGACAAAGGCCCAAAAATAAGGAAAAATTTTAAATATTGTTATTATAAACTTAGAAAGATAATAGAATAGTAGGTCTTGCATTAGTATGAATTTTCTGAAGGGTATGAAATCTGAAACTTAAATGTCTGTCATTATTTTCCAACTTCAGTCTTTAATGATTTGCCACTAATGTTAAAAAAAAACACACAATTTTATGAAAAATGGACCAAAAATGTGATGCAAAAATATAAAATAGCCACACAATACAGCTAGGAACCTGTCAAAAAAGGGACACATTTTTAATATTAGTACTGATAACTTGAGCAGCTGACAAAATAAAAGAATTTACATTCATTTCTGAAATAAAAGTAATCTATAACTCTGATTATTTACAGTTATTTATTAATTGTAAACCCTCTACGTTTTCTTCCAAAATTGCCATTTTGTGGAGGGATTATTAGGGGAAGAGCAACATTTTGAGCCAAAACCGGGGACAGTTGAGAGGTTTGGATATGCCTACTTCTATAAAGCAATTTATTTGCATGTACCTCTCAACCTGTTAATTCAGGAAATCTGGAAAAGGTCAAATATATTGGGGAACATATAAACAGTACTAAAAATTGCTTTTGTATAAACTGAGACAGTTGATAGAATATAACAGGTCTTGCTTTAGCATGCATTTTTCTGAAGGTTATGAAGTCTGAAACTCAGTGTCTGTCATTATTTAGTGACTTAATTCCTAAATGATTTGCCAGAAAACCACACATTTTATGAGCAACAAACCAAAAATAAGAAGCAAAAATCTATTCAGTCTGTCAAAATCTGGACAGCTGAGAGGTATAGTTCAGCCGGGGCTGTCTTTGAGTTTGCTGCCCTTCCCCCTCACAAAATCACGGTCAAATAGTGGCTCCTCCCTGCAGCCATTCCAATGAACCATTACTTGGCTATTTCACCCAATTTACCATAAACACTAATGTGCATACTGCTTTACTTTTATGGTGATTTGGACTTCATTTGAAAGTTTTATTTTGCATTTTACAGCACAAACACTAAGACATCTGCTAAACAAAGCAATGCAGTCTCACAATGAAAACAGACTTAGCATTAAAACTTCTCTGCCCTTGAAACTCACATTCATTGAAACAGCATTGAAACCCACATTCAAAGAAAATACATTTTGCCAGTGGCAGATAAAGATTAACTTTGGGCTGTTTTCAAATAACAGGCCCCTTGCACATGAACCATACACATGCTCTTTGATACACCTTCCTGATTGTATTAAATTATATTCCTTGTACAATACAGTACAGTTGTTAGAGGGTGTTTTAAATTTATTGTTTTGAACATTTTTCCAGTAAACAATGAAACAAAATGCATGCACCAATAATGACAAAACTGCCCAATTCAGAACATTTTTCCAATAAACAATGAAACAAAATGCATGCATCAATAATGACATAACTGCCCAGTTCAGAACATTTCCATCATAAAAGTCTACTCAAACGTCTACAGTCCACCAGTATCAATACATATGCACAATTTCTGAAGTAGTAAAAGTCATCTAAATAATTCCACATTAAAGAAATCTGCAACTAATGAAGAGGTTGCTTCTAGCAAACAACTTTATATTTCATTGCTTCATCTACAAATAAAGTGCCTTTTGCCCTTGAGGAATAACGTGCCTATGTTGCATTAAAAAGAATGATAAGCTAGTAATATTGCAATAGGGAATGGATGGCAAACTGATAACAGGTTCATAGTTACTAGGTATCTTCACCAAAAAGCACTGCAGCATCCACCCCCTTTATAACACAGCACAGTATCAGCAATGCAGCTACCTACTGTGGGAGTAGAACCCACAGACATCTGCATCAAAAGCAAGTACACTACTGCTTGTGCTATTAACAATACAAATGGACTTAGCGTAAGCAGCACTAAACTTTTGTTCCTCTGCAGCTCTCAGATTCTTGTAAAATGTACTTGACACTCAGCTGTATCTCTGAACTTTGCAGCAAAAGAAATCTGGAGAAAGACAAAATTTATTGGGGGGGAGGCAAAAGCCCAAAAACCAGGGACACATTTTAAACATTGCTTGTATAATGTTGGAAAGTTGCTAGAATAAAATGCTGTGCTACCACCATACATTTTACTGCCAAGTATTGAACTCAGGACCCTGTGGAAAACAGTCAGAGCAACATACCACTATGCCAACCCGTCTGCTTTTTGAAAGAAAGGAAGACTGAAACTTAAATGTCTACCATTTAGTGAATTCAGTTCTCACCATAGCTTTCAACCTCTTAGCACAAAACACCTGAACAAAGCCAATAATGGGGGAATACAGCCTCCAAACATATTCAGTGAATTCAGTTCTCACCACAGCTCTCAACCTTATCACAAAAAACCTGGACAAAGCCAATAATGGGGGAATACAGTCCCAAAAATAGGGACACATTTCAAATACCCATGTTATAAACTTAGAAAACTGCTAGAATAAAAGGTTTTGTGTTACCATGTACTTTCTGAAGAATATGAAGTCTGAAATTCAAATGCCTGTTATTTTTATTTATTTAACATTTGTTAACCAGGAAAGTCTGACTTGGAACAAAAGCCAATTTTCAGCAGCGGCCCAGGAAGAAACATTCAAGACATATATCTTTGTAAGATGAGAAAACATGCAGCCTCCACACAGAAGGCACCCCAGCCAAGAATCAAACTAGAGAACCTGCAGCTGCCAGGCAACAATGCTACCAGTGCATGGCTGCACTACTGATTGATTGTGGAAGGTAACAAAAATACAGAAACCACAGATTTTATGAGGAACAGAACAGAACAAATATGAGGTAAAAATCTGTACATTTTTTTACAAATGGTGGTGGGTAGGGAATTCAGGTCCTTGACACCTCCAACCAAGGTGCAGGGTTCAATCCTGAGGTATTCTATACCCACCACCATGTGTTCTCTCTAGCCACCCTTATAGAGCAATTGGGGCATTTCACACACAATTTGGCTCACTTCCTAGTATAACTGGAAAGATGTTGTAGGTAGGATGACACTTAAGATGCAGAAAAAAGGTGCAGAGTTATATTGAAATGACACCAGCCATACCAAGAGCACAACATTTCTGAAATGGAGTCTAATGTTTAGAAAACTACATGCAAGAAGTGTCAGAACAAAGTTAGCTGTTAGAATAAACAGCTTTAGGGCAATTAAATACAAGGAATTTTGTTTATCCAAGCAACTCTTCCCCATGACTTTCACTGAATACGGGCCAGTAAATTCATTGTTATTGTAATCTCTTCACTGAAGGATGAACACACTGGATGTGTAGCTTATGCCACAGTATTTGAATGTGATGCATTTAATGAATTATGCTGCTGTACTGAGCATGCATTTTTTTTTTAACTAAATACATTTCCAGCAAAGGACATCTACCATTTAAGCATTCTATGTCAATTCAGAGTTAGTTTTTGAAGTATAATTTTTTACGCTCTTTAGATAATGAAGAAAAAGGTTTAGTATGTATGCGACAGTTGAAGGATTACCTAACTGACGAAGTCACAGCAGTGGTATGTCATACTCTAATTATTTGTCCTCTACCATATCAAGGACATGTTAGTAGTGGTAGTCAGTTATTTTCTGACCTGCCTGCTTAATGTAATTTGGAACTGTGTGAGGCCAAAACCTCCCCTTGTAAGAAGACAGAGGAACTAATTCTGAATGGAACACCAACTCACTGCAGGACACACGCAAGCACACAGATCAACAAACACACACACACACACACACACACACACACACATACACACACACACACACACACACACACACACACACACACACACACACACACACACACACACACACACACACACACACACACACCTCCCAATCATACACCCTGCACCCTGCCTGTCTCATGGCCAGGCGATCCAATCCTGCAGCTCCTTGGGCTGGCGTGCAACAAATCCATCCTGCAGCTTCTCGGTCCTTCATGCTGGCATGATTCTGTAGCCTGTGCATACTCTCCCATGAGATGTGAGGAGGCTGGAGCCTCCTGCTATTGGTCCAGACTGCATCGCCCGCAGTCTGGACACCATTTGGTTTGTGCGGTCATTACCGCACAAATCTCTGGATTGGAAGGGAGGAATTTACTCCCTTCCCTATCCGGACTGCCTGACTGAGCAGTCTGGAGCTCAGGAATGACTCAGCATGCTTGCTTGGTGTTCTGGTCTGCCTAACACAGTGGCCAGGAACTAAGCACGCATGCATGCAGTCCGAGAGATTTTTTATTATTTTCATTTTAGTTCTACGGGGACTGCGGGGACTGGGGACTTTATTTCACAGGTGGGAGGGCAGCAGTCCTGCAGGCCTATAGCACAAGCCGCCCCTGCTTATACTTGTCTTTCATAGTAAAATTTATTAAACTCTTATGCTTTTCTTCCAGTCCTGCCAAAACTTTATAAAGATTCAATGATGCTTCATGAACAATTGGGTTAATCAAGCTGAGTCCTCCCTCCTCTTCTTTAACATGCAAAACCCCGCCCCTAACTGGATTCAACCCAGCTTCCCACTGAAATGAGAATACAATAGATAACTCGTTTTCAAATTAGATGGAATTATACAAACACCTTCTAAATACATAAATTTACGCAAAAGTATAGAATGTATTAAATACACTTTTTTATGCAACAGTTTATATGACTATCAAAGCATAGAAATTGCTCTTAAGTTTTGTATTATTTTCTCCTATTGCTTTTCTCTATACATTTTTATCCAACATTTTATTCCTAATACAGCTATAACCTCATTAGTAAATCGAATCTCTTCTATACTATATATTGACCCTATGCCACTACTTTTGTCTTGATTTATATGTAGACCAAGCATTTTTAAATGCTGATGTAATATTTTAATACCTTCTTCCATCTGATCCTTATTCTTCATAATTAAGACTATATCATCTGCATAAGTAAGAATTATTGGAATTTGAATATCTCCTGTTATGTTATATCTTGCCATTTTCAACACTCTATTCATATTATTAACAACTATGTTCAGAAGTAACACAAAGCGCTGCTTGCTGGACAACCCTGCCTTACCCCACATTCTATTTTTATTTCTTCACTTAATCACCCATTTAGTATCACTCTCACAATATTATTTTCATGTACTGACATAAATATTTAAATTATTTTATTACTTACACCATAATCTTTTAATATACCACACAAGACATCATATTGTATTCTATAAAATGCTTCACTTTCTTCTCCTACCACAACTTTAGTTTCTACCCCTTTATTTATAGTGTCATCTGTTACTTCTCTTAATATCCATGATAAATCTTGACTTCCTTTCCTTTTGTTACCTATAGTCATGCCATCAAGTAATTTATCTACACTATTCCCTAATCTTTTCCCTTTTATTCTCATAAATATCTTATAATCTGTATTATTCAATACTATTGGTCTACAGTTTCTTATACCCTATTTTTCTAATTTTTCCATATAAATTTCATAACCCTATACATGTTTTTTCCACTATTCCTTTTTTTAACCATTCATTTAATACTTCCACAAAATACACATTTTGCCATTCTTCCATATTATAATATGTATGATAATACCATCTATTCCTGTGGCTTTTTCCATATTTAGTTTCTTTAAAATAGCATCAAGTTCACCTACACTTATATTTTTTTTCCATATTCCTATTTTCTTCTTTGCTTAATTTGTTTAACTTTCCATTCTGCCTCTCTTCTATATATTTTTTCAAAATTAATTTCTTTATACTTTCTTATTTCATAATGTATTTTCTTGTATATTCACTATTTTTCTTTCATTATTCTTGAGTCCCCTTATTATTCTCTCATTTTCTGTTACAATCTTATTTAAGTATGGTGCAACGTCTTCTTTCTCCCCTTGTAGGAATATCTTTGCTTATATAACATTTTTTACACTTCTTCTGATTCATCTCATATAATGTTTTCTCCTTTTCATAAGTGCCTTTTTCTATTACTTCTTTAAACACCTCCTAACTCAGTTGCTTATATTTTAATTTCTCTTTCCTCTTTCTCATTACTCGATATTCCAGAAAATGTTTGTTATATTTTTCTTTAAAACTTATCCTCCAATTCATTTAGTTTTCATTAAAACATCTCATATTCACACAATCTTTCCATAACTGGTTAATCTCTTTTTTGTCATACTTATGTAAGTCTTTTTTTATTAAGTCTCTTAATGCCTTTATCTAATGTTATATATCCCCCTTTTCTTGCACTTCCAGCCATATAGCTAAATGATCTGAAAATCCTGTTTCCTTTATTCCTCCATTTTGTACTTTTGGGCTATTAGATATTACAGAGTAATCAATTTCTGTTTTTATCTCATTTCTTTTGTAAGTCCAGTGTTTTTCCATATATATATATATAACTTGCCACTGTTTATTATTTGCCTTCCTAACATCACTCCTACTTTTCTTCTTTTTTTTTACATAGTTGAAACCTCCCACTAATAATATCTCCATATTTACTCCTACATAGTTTAAACAGTATTTTTAAACATTATTTATTTTTCATTTATTGTAATATATGCATAAATTATAATAATTCTATATACATCTTTCTTCTATTTTATGTCTATGACTATTATTCTACCTAGTTCCATCATAGTATAATATAAAACTTTCATTGTTTTAACATTGCAATACCCGAACATGTTTCTTTTTCCACATTCCAAATGTTTCCACCCCACAATTTTTCCATTTATGACCTTTCTTCTTCTGTTAATATTCTTGTGTCTTCTAGTATAATTATATGTATATCAAGTGATACATACCATTCTAAAAACCTATACTTTTTAAATATTCTTTATACTATTAACATTTATAGCTAAGATTCTCAGTTTCATTTTAATAAAATTTGCTGCTTCTTTTCACATTTACCCTTTACATTTTTTTATTTTCTTTCACAACAACACTGCTAAACTTTCTTTTTCTTTCACCCTTTTAGCTACCAAATGCTTTGTACTTCTCAGCACTCTCCAATTTCGATATTGATCTTCTTTATTCATTTTATCTACTGTCTTTTCTTTATCATCATTCTGCTCTCCATATTCTTTTTCTACACTCCTATCTACATTTTCTTGTGTTTATTTGCATTCTTCAGCTTCTATATTTTCTTTACAATCCATCAATGCATGTCCCATTTTCCAGCGTTTTACATATCATATCAAAATTCTTTGCTTCATGTCCAGGGTTTCCACAAATAAAGCATTTTCTTTGATGACAATTACTAATTAAATGGTCATCTTTTCCATGAAAAACATGTTTTTGTTTGTACCCTATATTTAACATAGCCTCTATTTCCTTCTATGTTTATCACACTTGAAATATGTATGTTTTTTTTTCATTTTCCATTTTTAAAATTACTCCACAATCCCATCCCCCAGACCACAACCCTCTATCATAAATCTTTGTAATGTCTATCACTTCTCTCCATACAGTCTTTAAAAACATCTTTTCACACTTCTCTCTCAACTTCAGTTTGAAATTGCACAATAATTTATTTTTTTTGTCTCTCTATTAAATGTTTGTACTACATACATATTCCAAGGACTGCTATCTTTTTTACTTTCAAACTTTTCTAAGAATTTTTCCATGTACTGCCCTGCCTCAAATAGAATTTCACAATGTGTCCCTTTATTAATTTGTATAAAAGCTCTTACTTATTTTGGTGAAATACCAAGAGCTGCAATTACTGTGTTCCAAAGCTCATACCTGTTGAGTTATTTTTTCTCTTTGCTGCTCAACCTTACCAAAAATGTTCTTCTTATTGTTTCTCTCTTTTCTTCCACTCATTCCTATTCTTCCTTTACCTTTTGAGCATATGATTTCTTCTTCTTTATTTCTATCTCTTTCACCTCCCCCTCTTGTATCTTGCCCATAATTTCTCCCCACAAATCCCAGTGAGGCTAACCTGGTTAACAAAGGATAAATAAAAAAATAAAATAAATAAAATAAAGCTTGTAAATCTTAACCTAGCTTACATAAACCCCTTAAAATAATCTCTAAAGTACACAAATTTATGGGATACATTTAGGATGTTTAGCCATGCTTTATAAAGGCTTCAGTGGTTGTTAGCCTAGTATACACCTATGAATTTCTCTAGTACTGTGGGCAAATTTCTCCAAGTCAGTATGAATATCAATAAAAGTCTCCCATGGAAATAACAGGCATAGTGTGACTAACTGGATTAGCAACACATCATTAAAAATAAAGATAAATCTAAAAGCTATCACAGTGGGCAACTTCTCACTAAAAATAAAAAAAGCATGATGTTTGATGCTTCAAAGATACAATATAAAGGCCTCTTGAACTAAGATCTTTCATTTTCTACAATGTCAAAACTTCATCAGAACCAAAACTTCACCCATCTTCATAGTTTTTATAGTAATTAGCATTAGTCACATGATCTTATTAACCTATTTAAAAAGTTCTTAAAGTAAGATTTTTAGAACTCATTACTGAAACTTTTAATGCAAACTGTTAAAAGGTGAATCACTTCTTTAAAAAAATCACCATTTTAGAATATATAAAAATGAAATAAAATTACATTTATCATACATTTACTGCAATTTGTCTGCCTTTTTTTTGCAAACTACTACTAATGGAAAAACAATTGTTTAAATCAGCTGCTTGTGCTCCATTCAGCAAACGCTGACAGCAAAGTTCTCTCTATTGTAACTAATCTCTCCAGTTACTAGCTGTTTCAAATAGGAATATATTTTCCAAAATAAAAATACAAACTTTTTAAAACTAGCAGAAATCTTAGAGTGGTTACTTATTGCATTTCTTTCAGTGCCCTTCTCAATAGCATGTATATATATATATATATATATATATATATATATATATATATATATATACTCATAAATCCTAAATCTCATTAAGTCTGGCAGCAAGTACAACTCAAGAGGTAAACCACCTCTTTAGTTCCACAAGTGTATTTCCCCCTCCAGACAAATACCCTAGGATATGAGGATACTAAAGTGTTTACTGTATTAAGTACAAATATACACTGTTGACAAGCCCCACATTTCAAATTCTCCTACCATTAGAGTTAGTCAGTTCTCTTGGATACTTTTCCAAAATGTCCATTATATTGGGGTTCCTTTATTACACAAATGTTGGCAATTGCCCTAGTCTGTCTATATGGCCCATTGAGCCAAACACTACAGACCATTTTTTTTCAAAAATCTTTTTGATTTTTTTCATTTTGTGACTGTATGATAACACCATGACTTTGGAAAAGTCCTCCTCAATGTTCTTCTTACATCTCAACTGTCCTGTGAATTTCAGCATGTTTAAAATTGACTGAAATCTGATATGTGTTGCCAAAATGACCTCTGCTATTACTGGACTTAAAAAGTTCATAGGGTACCCCTTTTACAGGAACACGCTTTTTAGTTTTTCAAGTAGCAGACTGAAAATATTATCATCCATAATGAAACGTCACAGTCTTACTGCTTGACCGTTTACAAGATGTTTCTTCTGCTATAATGGATAGCAACTTGTAAAGTAACGGTCTGAAAAAGTTTGCTTCAGGAAAAAAAAAAATTATACTTAACATTTCTCTCCTGGCATGTTTTTAGTTACCGATACATCTAAAAACTTATTTCATACTAATTTTTTCATGCTTGAAAGAAAAACATTTCAAGATGGCTTAAGTTGCAAATCTTAAAGTCATTACTATTAAAATTCATACCTGGATGACACCAGCTAGCTCTTCTGATGTCTCCTGCCTCTGCCCTTGTTTGTCTTCCAATAGGGTGAGTGGAAATAATTCCAGGTGTTCGGATAACCAGATCCATTCTGTTAATCTGTTCTGTGTTGCTTCTTTGCAGTGTGTTTACACACTAGCTTCTTAGATCTCCTCTCAGTAGCAGACCTGGCTATGTGGTGTCATGAGAAAATAATGCTTTCTAGAAGCCCTTACCCACTGGATCTGAATGTGCAGTTTTGTTTTTGCATTTTCCTTTACCCCTCAATATTTTTTCTCCTTTTTCTTCATAATGTTCTTACATTTTTCATCAACCCTGTTAAATACTGCCTTATAACTTTTTTCTGAGCCAAAAATAAAAGGTCTTCCGGGATTTCGCTGTGCAGCTTTATAGATATCATTCACCAAATGAGTTAGCTGTCTATCATTGTCCCTTATCAAAATGTTCATAATTGTAACTTCAGTGTTGTCAAAAAGCTCTAAAAGTTCAGTGTGTAGCACAGAACCAAAGGACAATCAGCTCAGGAATTTCCAGACTCTTAAACCATTTTGCAATATCCTTACTTCCACACAGTCATGAAAAAAGCATTATCTTATTGCAGACTGTGGTATTTTAATAACAGCTTCTCAAAATTGCTGATCATTAAAATCGGGGTTTCAGTCTCAGCTCTTGATTCAATCTGTTTATTAAAAGATGGCTTCTTATTCAGCCATTGTGGAAGAAATAGTCAATTGTACATTATCTGACACTCAGTTATTTGCATGGCTTATCTTTTTTATTATAGGTAAAAGTAACAATAACTAAAATAAATAAAATACAATAAGTAATGTCAAAAAAATTAAGTTAAGCTCAATATAGCATTTATGGGGCCTCCAAAAAGTGATATAATTTTCACAAGACTGTGACCATGGAGGACAGGGTTTAACTAAGGTGATGTTCAGGTTTGGAGCACATTTTGCAGTTATTTTTTCAATGAAATCTGATTCATTGCATGTAAACGTTGTATGATAAAATGAGCTCCGCACGATAGTGTAATGTGGTTAATTACTATGTTCCACTTTCTCCATGGCTATTTGAGCATGGGGATAGCATATTTAGGTTAGGGTTGGTGAAGCTCCCTCTCCCCATATAAAGCATACGCTTCTGTGTCTGATTTTTCTTTTCTTTTTTTTTTATTCCTGGAGTTGAGCGGTGTGGGAAAATGATTAATGTGATTTTTTAAAACATTTTTTTTAAGTTTGTCTTATTATTTACACAAGATAGGGTGTGACTAATCTGTTTAATTGTCAGGGGTTTTCTGACCTTTGTTAACGAATGAACAAGAATGATATTGTGATCTTCAGCTGCTGCCAAAAATACAAGAGAAGGTAATGAGTAAAGGTGTATCTTGGACGGGATAAAGGGGGCAGCCACCCTGGGTGCAAAGTGTAGAGGCCGTGATTAGCCAATCACAATCATTTTTCAGCGTACTTCGTTTGCAGTCAGAATTGAAGCTCTGTAGCACTGTATGTCTTCAGTGCGTTATTCACAAATTAATGCTTTTGTTGTATTTGTAGTCAGAACTGAAGGCTGTGTCGCTCCATATATGGTATGAACTATAGGAACTGTGTGTTGCAATTGCATGCAGCAGTTTGTTTCAGTTTAAAAGTGAAGAGTTTTTTGTAAGTCGAAAAAATGCAATATTTCAGTTTAGGGTGCACTGTGTTGGAGGTTAGATCACATTACATCACACTGCCCCACAAGTCACACCTAGTTCTATGATGCTTCCGCCCACTTAAAGGAACAGCACTAAATGGTTAATACTGTGTTATTAATATAAACAAAATGTTGCCCCTCAAAAATAAATACTTTAATTCTTCTCTTCTGGGGTGTATGTCTGGGTACAATGTCACACAAATTATCTCCTTACTCCCCTGCATTGGCATTTTTGGTCTGTCAAACATAGAAATGTGTCTGCTGAGTATCAGTTAGTTAAAATGTGCATGTGTGTGTGTGTGTGTGTGTGTGTGTGTGTGTGTGTGTGTGTGTATACACATGCGCGTGTGCTCCTTGCATGTATATATTTCCAAGTGTACCTCGTTATGAAGAATTTTTTTGATTTTGGGTCTTAAATAGTCCAAGTTCCTCTAAGTTCCATATTGGTCTGTCACACACTCAGTGTTAAGATTTTTTTAACAGATATCCATGGGAAATGGTACTGAATCATATTAATTCACCAAAATGACTTTTTATAAGTAAAAGTAACACATTTTAACTATCTAGTTGTTGTTACTAAGTGTTTCACATTTCCCCCATTTGTTCCACAGTGTGAGAGTTGGTGTTCTACATTTTGGAGATAGAAGGTTGAGACCTATGACATTTTACATTTTAACGAATGTTTTAATTTACAATATTCTCCCACTGATATGGACTGAAAAATGTAGCACTGATTTGTGTTGCAAACATTTTGAGGGTTAACGGTCATTAACAGCATATACCACTGTCCTTCAATTGTGCCCTTAATTGCATTATGCTGTTACTCAATTGACCCCACCCGCTATTGGTACAGCCATGGGGAAGTTGATCCTAAACTGAAATATAACCAAGAAATACGCTTTTTTTCTTGTTCCTCCTCTCGAAAGTGTGTGTGGAGTGTACAGATCTGAGGACAGCACCATTCACAAGAATAGCTATCCACAGCTCTGGTAAAGAAGAACTAGACAAGAGGCCTCATGACAGATTGACACTCAGAAGTGCAGAGATTAAGTACCAATCTTACAGTGAAACAATGACAACTTAATCTCACTTATTAACTCAGCTATTTTTGCAGAGGCTCTTTGACCCCCTTCCCCCACTACATTTTGATTACTTAAATATTCTAGAAGAACATTTAATTCTCTGAGATAAAGCAATCTTAATCTTTTAAAACACATATTAACATTTTTGGCTATACAATGGGGATCATTACAAATGATTTACAATTAAGGCTGGTAACCTTGTGCATACTTTAGTATAAGATGATCTCGGTTTTAGATGCCAGATCACTAGGTGAAAATAGCCAGTGTACAGTACATAACATACACTTATTATAGCCACAAAATGACTAAACAAAGTTTTTGCAATTCTGAATTGGTCGCATGTGAATCACATTTCAATAACTTGGTTAAAGTGTGGTTATGCACAAGAAACTCTTAGCAGCAAGCAAATCACACTATAGTAACTTGGTTAAAGTGAGGTTATACACAAGAGACTGTCAGCAACAAGCGAATCACACTATAATAACTTGGTTAAAGTGAGGTTATGCATAAGGGACTCTCAGCAGCAAGCTTCAGCATAGCTCATGCATGCATGGAAGTACACTTTAACTTTTGTGTCATGCTTTCTGCGTTAGCTGCGGAAGCTATGTCGAATGCTTCACCTGAGCCTTCCCCGCTGGTGGAAGCGAGAGATTTGACTGTTTTAATTAGTATGCTAACGCAGAAAGTGGATTCTCTCTCCCAGCGGATGGATGATATGCTGGGAGCTTCACAACCTTTTTTTGATTTTCGCATTAATCCAGGAATGTCTACTGCTCCAGGGATAGCTGGGGCTCAACCATCTTTGCTTCCTAACACAGGTCTGGAAGGTTTGTTTGTGGATGTGAACTTTGGCCAGCAGCAGAATCCAGCCACAGGGGCAGGCAGTCGAGGAGTGGAGGATGCGAACCTTCCAGATCGTAGTAGACAGGGGGATATTTATTTGTCTGAAGGTCGAGGTACGAATGAATCGAATCAAGGTCAGTTTCAATCAAATTTGAATCAGTGGTTGAACCAGCCTTTTTTGTTCAAAGACATTTCGGGAGAGCAAAACCAAGAAACACAACCTCAGCTCGCTCCCAAAGGTCTCCTCCGCAATATATGGAAAATGCAGTATAAACACCAGAGAATCGACCACCACGGTGATGCAAAAAGGCTTCTTTATTCGAACAAACAAACAGAGATGAGCGCTTTCGCGTACACACTGTACGCTTCTTCAGATCTACTAATTAAGTAAAACGATCATCCTTATATACATCTAGTATGCTCAGGCTAATAAAACAATTATGTAGTGATAGCAACAATCATCCAATTAATAAATCAAAAGGTAATTGAAATTCAGCAAGCCAGATACTGCTGAGGGCATCTAGCTGCAAAAGCCAAGTAAACTAATACACTATCCTTGCTAACTAAAATGAAACAATTGTTACTATTGCCCTAAAGAAACATAGTTAAAAACAAGGCATAAGCATATACAAAAGCATATAGATAAAACATAATATTTATCATAAAGCAATTGCATGTGTATAACAGTCTAAAACTTATATAGCTAATATAGACATATAAATATCAACATTTCATCACATGCTTTCAAATTTAAATATATCAAAAAATATATGTATATATATATATCTATATATATATATATATATATGTATATATATATATATATATGTTAAATTGTAATTCTAAAAAATATATACATATATATTCTTCTGAAGCGTATATGTATAAAATGTACATTTACATATATGCATATTTACTTAGTCAAGATCTTATTTTACAAATTTCATACATTTATTAATTAATTATGGAGGCTAATCTATAAAAGTCAAATGTATATGAATCAAATATGTAACATTTCGGGAGAGCGTAATTCAGACCAAGTTTCCCTGAGGGATTTTGATGTCTCTCAGAAACTAACTATTTTCGATTGTTATTATCGATCAGATATTAAACTGAGGAAATTGCAACTTGAAGTCGCCTATTTCGGGGAATGTCAGCGTTCCAAAGTGGTGCCCAAGGGGCTCCACTCTTGGCAGTACCTGACTGGATTGGCCGAAGGTTCTAACTTTCATAAAGACCTTCTCTTATTGTTCGACAGGCATGGCTTCGAACTCCTTAATTTGATTTGCAAGCATTATAGGGAGGCCATTAACTCCTTGTCTGGTGAGTTAAATTCATTAGATGAGGCAATAAGGAATGACATTAATTTTACAAGTTATAGGTACGATTATGATTGTAACTTTACTGGCATTGACCAGCAGGTAATGAAACTTAATGCCAATAAAGTGAGGAAACTGCAGAGGGACATGAGGGCATATAAAGATGGAGTGGCTTACCCTAAGCCGCCTGGTTCTCAAGGCAATTACTTGGCATCAATTTCTCGTTCCTTTGAGACAGGGGTGGACAATAATGAAATAAGATCCAATAGGCTATCCCATGTTAATGAGGTGGCCATTACTTGGGTCCCTGAACAGCAGAACTTGACACTGTGAAGTGACCATTTGGTTTCACAGACTCAGTCTTCAGATTTGGCACATGAGTCCGAGGACTCAAATTTTCAGGAAACTGCCTCATCCCATCAGCAATCCTCGGGGTGGAGACAAAGGAGGAATTAGGATGGACTTCTACCAGTTTAATACAGTCGTCCTTGGGTACTTGCCAGATTGTTACTAATACTGGGATGGATTTTAAGATTTATAATTATTCAAGATTTGTGTTTCCTCCATTATTGGTGGACCTTTAAGCTAAGGGTTTGACCTCTGTACCTAGTAGGAGGGCAGAAGTAGCTAATACTTTGATTGATTTGAAGCTTTTTATTAGAAAGCTCAAGCTGAATCTTTTGCTTGGTGATAAGTCTATGCCCCAAAAGCCATTTTATGTACCCAGCACTTTTAACCCCCCATTACACCCTTCCTTAAGTCTATTTGAATGGCTGTGTGATGTTGATATTTGGTATTTATTGAAATATAAATGAAATGTTGAATATAACATTACTAAGGAAGAGAGGAGTTTATTAGAATTGCTTTGCAATTCCTCTGTTAGGGTCATGCATCCGGACAAGGGGGGTGGATTGGTTGTCATGGAGGAAGAAGACTACAATAGGAGGATGGAAGCCATTTTGTCATCTGAAACCTATGGGGAGGTTTCAAAAAATGAGTTGAATTTAATGTAGCCCGAGTACGTTCCTATTTTGAGGATATGTTCATCAACAATGTCATTAATGTGGAAATTTTTAATTACATCTCCATACTTAATCCAAAGATACCAGTGCTGTTTGGGAATCCTAAGATTCACAAGAATGTGCAAGATCCCCCCATGAGACAGCTAGTTAGTGCAAGGGGTAGTGTGACTTATGCTGGAGCAAAGGTGGTGAATACAATTTTGAAACAATATGTATCCAGTGAGCCCCATATTTCCAAGGATTCCTGGTCATTTTTGGCCAGGGTGAATAAAATACCTTTCAACTCAGAGAATAATTTTTTGCCAATTGATGTCATGGATTTGTATTCCTCAATTCCTCACTCCATTGCGTTGGAATGGATCCAAGCTATTATGATAACCAAGCAGGCACCTGCTGGGGATATATTAATGGTGAGGTAGTTATTGGATATAATTCTGACTTGTAATTTTGTTTCATTCAATAAACGTTGGTTCCACCAATGGGTAGGGGTCCCTATGGGGTCCCCGTGTGGGGCCAGCGTAGCCAATTTAGTGATGACATACTGGGAGAGACAGTTTGTGTTCTCCCATCCTACAATTATTGAGAAAACACAACTGTATACTCGATTCCTGGATGATATTTTTATCATACTGCAGGGGGATAAGAAAGTGGCTGATTCCCTGGTAACAACTTTCAATGCTTCAACAAGTTTTTTGAGATTCACTTCGAATTTTTCTAAAGATATAATTGTTTATTTGGATGTGGAATTATATAAGAATTTATCACAGGGTTGTTTTATAGCCAAAATTCACCGTAAACAAACTTGGTCTAACAGTTATTTACACTTTGAGAATAACCATCCCTACTCCCAGAAGAGATCAATTGTTAAAGGACAACTGGTCAGGGCGGCAAGGATGGTATCAATGGATAGAGACTTCCTGGAAGAATGTGACTTCATTCGAGGTTGTTTTCTGAACAGGGGTTATCCGAGTCAATTGATTACCGATCTGACCAAGGAAGTTTGTTCTAAAAGGGAGAATGGGGTTTATTTCCCTATTTTAGGGAATTTGGTAGACCATCCGGGTTTCATTTCATCTAATACTAAAACTACCACCCCCTATCCATGTAGTTTTATCACCACTTTCAACGTAGATGCAGGGGATATTTTTTCCATCATAAAGAAAAACTGGCCATTATTACTGCCAGAGTTGCATAGTACTGACCAGTTAGGTAATACCCCAAAAGTGGTATTTAGAAAGGGGTTGAACTTAAAGAAGATCTTAGAAATGAAACCAAAGTACCCCTTAGCTAGAGCAGGGATATTCAAATGTAATATGTGTAAATATTGTCGCTTTGTGAAAGCAGGGACCTTTTTATATCAGGGAATGCCAAATACAATATTAAGGGAAGGTTCAACTGTACCATGTGGTCTATTTAGCTAGGTGTTCTTCATGTCCAGTGTTTTACATAGGTAAAACCGATAGGAAGTTACAGGAACGCCTATATGAGCACCTTTATGCCATCAAAAAGGAGAAAATAGAAAATGCATTGGCCAAGCACATCAAAGAGTACCCCAACCATGAATTTAATTTTTCAGTGATTGATCAGGTAGTTCCTGCAAATAGGGGAGGCCCAGAATTTTTATGTTTGGAACAAAAAGAGTTATTATGGCAGTTAAAATTAGAGGCTTATCATCACCCGGGGTTAAATGGAATGTTATCAATTTCTTGTGTTTTGAAATTAAGGAGCTTGTTGAGATGAGTTTAGAGTTTATTAATTATTTTATTATATGCATTTTTGATGATGTCTTGATGTTTTTATAATGTATATAGTAAATGTATGGTCTGCTTAGGTTGAGCCCTTGTTATAGAGGAGCATTTATTAGTCTTTATGTCTTTAAAGATTTTGTTTGATTGAAGACATGTGTTTCTCATTCAGTTTTTAATGAGTATTTAAGGATGTAACTTTCTGAAGAAGTTGGTGAGGAGTCACCAATGAAAAGCTTATTGTTGTGGGCTTAAAATAAATTCCATTTGAGCATTTTATTCTTATTGGCGTAATGTATTCATCATTCTATCATCCAAGGTGGTGTGGTGTATCGTTTTGCTGGCTTCCTTTCTTCGTAGTTTAATATTGAAAGGTAGCGTATTCCAAAGTTTGGCAATGGCATGGGAATAGCGACATTGTCCAGCTCTTTTGTTGGGTTTAGTTATGGTTAAGAGTTGTTTGTTAGAGGACCTAAAATTTGTATTATAGTTTGAAGGGATGGGCAATAGTTTGGGTTATTTAGTAATTTGTGGATGAGAGTAAGTTGGGAGTGATGTAGGTAATGAGGGAACTCAAACCAGTTTATAGATTTAATGTCCAGGCGGTGATGTGTGCGAGTTGGCATGTTGGAGACAAACTTAGCTATTTTATAGCAGCACGACTGCAGTTTGTTCAGGAGAGATGTGTATAGGTTAGTGAAAATGGAGCAAACATAGAGGAGGGAGGGAAGAAGTAGACTGTTAGCTAGTTTCAACTTGGAAGACTTGTCCAAATAGAGTTTATGCCTATAGAGTTTGCCAAGCTTAAAATGGGTCTTTTTGATTGGGTTGAGTATAAGATTCTCAAAGGATAGTTTGTCATCAATTGTGATGCCAAGTACTTTGGCTGTTTTTACAATTTCAATTTCTGTATTGTTTTGAGAGAATATTTTAAAATCTGGAGTTAGACGTTTGGTTGTGAAGAATAAAAGTTTTGATTTTTTGGGATTAAGTAGCAGTTGAGCTTCATTAAGCCAGGATTTGATGGAAGTAAATGCATTTTGTGTTAACTTTAGGAGATCAGAGGTGTTGTTAGAGGATGTAATTATTGTCGAATTGTCCACGTACTGAATGAGTGTACTTTGCAGGGATGCTTTATGGAGATTATTAATAAATATGTTTAAAAGCAAGGGCCCGAGAACAGACCCTTGGGGAACATGTGTTGTTGTTGTAACTGGATTGCTTACTTTGCCATCTAACAGATTGTTTTCTGTTGTGTAGATAGTTATGGAACCAGGTTAGAGTGTGTGGGGAGCAGTTTACAGTTTCAAGGTTTAAAAGTAGTTTTGAGTGGGACACTGTATTAAAAGCTTTTGATAGGTCTAGTAGGATCACTGATGTTAGTAGGCCTGCATCAAGAGCTTTGTATACAGTGTTAGTAAATGACAGTAAGGCTGTTGTTGTGCTGTGTGCTGGCCGAAGACCATGTTGGGTGGGTGTGAGTAGGTTATTGTCTGTGAGATGTTTTAGCAATTGAGAATGAATACACTTTTCTAGAATTTTAGATAGAGGTGAACGTATGGAGATGGGCCATAGTTAGATTACTGGTGTTACTACCTTTGTGAAGGGGGAGTAATAATTGAGTTTTTCCATAGTTGTGGGAAACATGATTCAGAGATTGATTGGTTAATGAGAATGCTAATGGGAAGAGCTATAGAATCTGCTGCAAGTTTTAAGTATTCAGCTGGGAGGCCATCGGAACAGGGGGAGCATGGTTTTAGTTTTGAGAGCAGTTTATGAAGTAGAGAGGTGGGTACTGGTTGTAATGTAAATAGAGGAGTGGATGGGTTTTTGTTGGAATTGCAATGGATGTGGGGGGAGTGGTTAGAGAGTGCATTGTCATTTATGTTGCCAATTATTCTTTTGTTAATTTGTAGAGAGAAATCATTAACACATTTTTGGATAGTATCAATAAAATGAGAATTGAAGGCTTGGGCAATTTCTTGAGGGTCTTTGTCAGGAGAGGGGGAGGAGTTGTGTTGAGTACCAGGATTTAGGAGAGAGGAAACAGAGTTCCAGAACAATTTGGGGTTATTTTGTTGGGTAGTGAGTTTAGTGGAGAAATAGCTTTTTTATTATTCATGACTTGCTTTTTGGCATTGTTACAGGGTTGTTTATATCTGAGTTCAAGTTGTGGGGTTCTATTTCTATGCCATTCCTTCCAAGATTTATCCCTGGAGGTACGTAACTGTTTAGTTTGTTTAGTTAGCCAAGGGGCATGGTTAGGCTTTACTCTTTTGGGACGTGTGGGGGCAAGACCGTCTAGAGCAGGGGTGGGCAAACTTTTTGATTCGTGGGCCACATTGAGTTCTAACATTTGACAAAGGGGCCGGAACAGGAGCAGATAGATGGCATGCTTTGAAAACATCGCCTCATTGGGGGAAAAATATACATCTTGGGATATGGAGAAAACATGTGCTTTAATTTCCAATGAAAATGAAGAAAAGCATTACAATAAAATCTCTGACTTCAAAATGAGTCTTTAAACACTGAAAATCAAATAAATGACCATTTTATTTTAAAGCACTGAAAGTTCTGTTATCCTTCAGGATATCACCATCACTCTCCTCCTGACTGTCTTTTTTTTCAAAAATGGTAGGAGATGCAGATGTACTTGTCCTGTTCCTTTTATTCAATTTGTTTCCCCGGTGCCAAAAGTCAACAACGACCAGTGCAAGGATGAAACAGTTGCAGCAAGTCAGTCTGTGAAGCGTTATATTTGATCTGCGTGCACTGTTTATTTTAACAACGTGCGTATCACGGAGACACACACATTTTAATGGGAGCAGTGTTGTTGGTCTACTTTTTTAGCCAGCGCATCAAAGTCTGGAGTTAGTTTTGTTGTGGCGATTCTCAGGATGGATCTGAGATGTAGGTCTGTTAACTTGGATCTGTGGCTGGCTTTGTTGATGTTCATGACGCTGAAGGTCTGTTCACACATGAAGGTAGAGCCAAACAAAGCCAACATCATCTGCGCTTTTCGCCTTAGATTTGGAAATGCGGCATCATTGAGTGAAGCATAGAAGTCATTTAGTTTCAGAGAGCTGAACTTCTCTTTTAAGGCAGGGTCGGACTGAAGGTCGATCAGTTTGAGCTGAAGCTCCTCTGGAGCTGTTTCAGGGTCTTGTGAAAGAGGAAAGGCCACCAATTGAAGTGACTTGTCAATTTTGTCGAAATCCAAAAACTGAAGGCAGAATTCTCCATGCAGTGCATCCAGTGACTCACTGTATTTCTTTACTTTTGCTCCGGCCTCTTTCAGCGTGGCTAGTCTAGGAAAATGAGTGAATGACTTGTTCAAAATCTGCCTGGAGAATAAAGCCAGCTTGGATTTGAAGGCTTTCACATTTGTGTACATGTCATGCACAAACTGCTCCTTCCCCTGCAGTTTCACGTTGAGCACATTCAAGTGTGAAAATACGTCCGTAGCAAACGCAAAGTCACACATCCAGCTCTTGTTGCTCAGCTCAGGAAATTCATCAGTCTTCCCCTGCTGCTCCAAAAACACGCCAATCTCCTCTTTGAGCTCCCACACTCGTTGAAACACTTTGCCCAAACTCAACCAGCGGACAAGGGAGTGATAAAGCAGGTCCTGGTGATCCGCATCAGTTTCCTCCAGGAAGGCAATGAACTGACGGTGCTGAAGTCCCCGTGCACGTATGAAGTTGATGAGTTTCACCACAGGATTCACAACATGATTCAGCTGTAACACCGATTTACATAGAGATTCCTGGTGGATGATGCAGTGGAGGAAAATGACATCCTGGTCAGGGTTTTCATCTTTCACTTTATTCTGGATTCTCCTCAGCAGGCCAATGTTTTTTCCCATTAAATTCGGAGATCTATCTGTGGTGACGTTAACAAGCTTACTCCAGGGAAGCCTCATGTTTTTGATGGCAGCAGACACCCGTTCAAACAAGTCCTCTCCCCGTGTTTGTCCTTTCAGAGACTCCATTGTCAAAAACTCCTCCGTTATTTCAAAAGTTTTGTTGATTCCTCGGATAAAAATGAGGAGCTGAGCAGTGTCTTTGACATCGTTGCTTTCATCCAGTGCTAAAGAATAAAAAGTGAATGACTTTGCCTTTTTGTTTAATCTGCTGGTGATATCTTCATCTATTAGTTCCACACGGTGAGTCACTGTCCGCTGTGATAAACTGATTTTCTCAAATTTGTCTTTGGTCTCCGGGCACAAAATACCTGCTGCCTCTACCATACATTCTTTTAAAAACTCGCCCTCAGACAGTGGTTTGCTGGCCTTTGCTATTTTGAATGAAAGCATAAAACTGGCCTTGGTACTTGACTCTTGAATGGCAGTTTGACGGTGAAAAAAACTTTGCTGAGCCTTCAAATTAGCTGCCACCTTCTCAGCAGCAGCTTCCCGTTCTTTTGTTGAGAGCTTGCTAGCATAATTAGCGTGCTTTGTGGCAAAGTGACGGCTAATATTATACTCTTTAAAAACCGTCACAGTTTCTTGGCATATCAGGCAAACAGCAGATGATTGGTGTTCAGTGAAAAAATATTTAGTTGTCCACTCCTTATTGAACACTCGACATTCTCTGTCCACTTTCCTTTTCTTGGGTCCACTCATCTTCATAGACGTGCAAACGTGGAGTAATAGGCCTACGCTTCACCTCAACAAAGCCAATATATCTAGAGTGCGCCATCTAGTGAGGAAACATCAGAATTGCAGGGGAAATAAAACATTAACAAGGTTAATTTATTAAATTTTTTCAAGTTTGGCGGGCCGAATCAAAACGTTTAATGGGCCGCATGTGGCCCCCGGGCCGTAGTTTGCCCATGCCTGGTCTAGAGTATCTAAAAAGACTTTATTGAAGTAGTTTGACTGCTTCTTCCAGTGGGAGAAATTTGGTAGGGGACCAGCTGCTTTTTTTAGAGACTCTAAGAATAGTTGTTCATTGAAATGGGTGAGATTCCTAGCTGTTCTTAGACAATGCAGTCTGTCTATTTGAAGTTGGGTTCTATGGGTATAGGCAGGAAGATGGTCACTAAAGGTATTAGGTAGGGTCCCTGCCTTGGTGAATTTTTGAGAGTGTGAGACGAATATCCAGTCTAGGGTTGATTCTGTTTGTTTTTTTACCTTACGGGTGGGGTTAGAGATGAGTCTTAGATATACATATATATATATATATATATATATATATATATATATATATATATATATATATATATATATATATATATATATATATATATACATAGGTTTGCTATCATTATGTCGACGTGCATTTGCACGGCTATAAAGTATTCGAACATCAGATATTCGAATACTTCATATTACGGCAGGTGACATGAGCAAAGGTTTGCATTGCAAATGAACTGTGCATTCGCAATTCTAACTTTCGGTCATGGGAGGGGATTGCGGTACAGTGCGGTTAGGGAAATGCATCCCTTTCCTCACTGTAGTGCGATCTCGGAGTTGGAATATTAAGTTTGCTTGGGTGTGGGGCACATCCCCCATAGGTGCAGGGGGGCACAGCCCCCTGCATAACTGTGTGTTCGGTTAAGTAGGTAAGTGATTATGGGAAGGGTGGGCGTGCTGTGTATCACCGTAAATGTCGCAAGCGACATTTTCGACAATACACCCTTGTTTTCGAGTTTACTATTATTCAAAATGTTCATTTTGATGCATAAATTCAAAATAAAGACATTATTTATTTTTACTTTCGAATTTATGATAGTAAACCATATACATATATATATATATATATATATATATATATATATATATATACATACACACACACACACACACACACACACACACACACACACACACACACACACACACACACACACACACACACACACACACACACACACACATACACACACACACACACACGCACATACACTCTTACAGATGATCATTACTGTTGAAGTGCATCTTGACCTCATGTGCAAAAAAATGAGAAAAACTGGGTTATGCATGAATGCCTATGTGTATATATTTTATGTATATTTTTTCTCAATGTACTATGTTTTTTTAATGTTATCTCATCTGCATTCAATCTTACTATGTTTGGAATTTTGCTTCTTACTCCTTTTGTATATAACATTGTTAGTTGAAAGACCTTAATATGTTTTCTGCTCTTTGAGCTTGGGTCATGGCTGAAAAGAGTCGGTAGACCAGTCCACTTATGTGCTGAACAAATTGTAAATAAAAAACATATATTACGTGTGTGTGTGTGTGTGTGTGTGTGTGTGTGTGTGTGTGTGTGGTGTGTGTGTATATATATATATATATATATATATGTATATATTTAAAATGGATTTTAAAGAATCTCATGAACTCCATTTTGTGAACACATTACAGACTGTATAAATTAACAACTTTACCATAATTCTCTATGCTATAAATCTTACATTTTCTAGTTGTTGATACTATATACATGAATTCTAAGAAAATAATGTTTGAGGCATGGACTACATTAATGAGGCTTTTACTGAAACAGGATTCAGTGACTAGATTAAGTAGAATGTTGCTTTAGTCAAAAAGATGGTATATAGATATAGATATAGATAATGGAGCTGTGTTGGTAAGGATATTTCCCCTTACCACAAGTCTGCAAACTCTCAGAATATTTACACAAATCTTTATAGGTTCATAGGTTCATAGGTCGGTACTAGGCTATCAGCCCTAGGGCCTATACAAGCCTAGCCATAACAATTCCCTGGCTATTTCTTCCCACACTATTTACTTCCCTGGACCCCTGTCTAGCAGGGTGACTGACGTGATCCCTGGGGTGAATTTCCTTTCTCCCATCCAGTTGTCAAGGTTCCTTTTGAAGAGGGCCAAAGAGGCACTCTGCTTGACATGTATGGGCAATCTATTCCAGAGTCTGGGGAGTCTCTGGGTCAGGAACCTATCCCTCCAGCATGTTTTGTTTATTGTGATGACAAGGTTTAGATCCCTGGAGTGTGTGGCTCTGAGGGATTGGGATTTCTTTAAGTGTAGCATGTCCAACAGCTCTGGGTTTGACATGGCCTTGTATGTTAAGCAAAGATCGTCTCTGAGTAAACGATATGCGACAGAGTATAGCTGGAGTGTTTTAAGGCGGTCAGCGTAGGGCATCTGCTTTAGGCATGTGATTCTTTTAGTGAGGTATTTCTGCGGCCTTTCCAGTTGTTGCAGATGTCTTGAGAGGTACATACCAAACGGGGCATTGTATTCTATAATGGGTCTAATGAGGGATGAATACAGTGGGACAATGACCTCCTTTTTTCTGGATGAAAAGCCCTTAGTGATGAGGTGTGCTACATAGAAGGATTTTCTGACTGTTGTGGCGATGTGGTTATCGAAGGTGAGACCACTGTCCACCTGTGTCCCTAAGTCTCTTATCTCACTTTTGGTGTTTAGTGTACTGCCACCTATATGGTTATTCACAGATACATGTTTTTTCCCAAAGGGGATAACTATACATTTCTTGGCACTGAGCTTGAGCCCATGGCTTTGGCACCAAGCATCTGTTTCTGTAAGGCCCTTTTGTAGAGTATCCACATCATTTGGGGATTCAATAATGGCTCCCAGTTTGCAGTCATCTGCAAACTTTGTTAGCCAGAGTCCCTTAGTGTCGGCCTGTACTTCAGAGAAGTAGATGCCAAACAAGAGCGGTCCCAGGACTGAACCCTGAGGTACTCCACTTGTTACTTGTCTGGAGTTGGATTTGGAGTCGGCTACTTTTACAGTGTGGGTTCTATCAGTAAGCCAGTTAGCAACCTATTGGGTGACGTAGGGATTAATGCCCAGCTTAGTAAGCTTATCTATGATTCCAGAGTGGGGGATGGTGTCAAAGGCCTTGGAAAGGTCTAGATAGGCTGTGTGGACCACCTTACCCTTGTCCATGGCTCTGGAGACTGATTCAAAGAAGTCAATCAGGTTCAGGAGACAAGATTGGCCCTTCACAAACCCAAACTGGGTGGGGTCCAGTGTTTGAAGGTTGCCAATGTCTTTGTTTATAAGTTCCATGATAATACGCTCCATGGCCTTGCAGATAAGGCTTGTCAGACTGATGGGACAGTAGTTTCCAGGATCCAATGTGGATCCCCCCTTGTGGAGTAGGATAACTGTAGCTCTGCGCCACTCAGTGGGCATGAAACCTGAGGTGAGGCTATGATTAAACATGACACTTAGGTAAGGTGCCAGTTCATATTGTAGTTCATGTAGTACACAGCCCGGGATGTCATCTGGTCCCATGGATGCTGTATTCTTAGCTTTGGAGAGTGCGTTTTTTGCCTGTGTGGTCGTTTTTACCGGAATTTGGCAATCTTCCGGTATTGAGATGGGCCATTTAGAGGGTGAGAGGGGAGTGAAGTTGGCACTGAATCGATCTGCCAGGATATTGGCAATATCCTTGGGATCAGTATGTTTAATGCCATTCTGTTTTAGCTCAGAGCAGATCTGAGCATTGTCATTTAGATTCTAGGCATAGTTATAGAATGCCTTGTGGTTGTCTTTGGAATCTTTGGCAATTTTATTTTCGTAACCAGCTTTGGAGGATTTTATGAGGGATCACAGTTTCTTACTGAGGCTGGTAAGGGAGTTTTTTGCATCCTGGGATTTTCCTCTTTTCTGCAACAGTTTCTTCCTTTTGTTGTAAAGTTTGTTTATGGCAGGGGACCACCAGATTGGCTTCCTTTTTTTGGATGAGAGCATCTTGGTTCTATTTGGGATGGCACGATTCATACATGAGTGGATGTGCTCATACAGTGCCTTAGTGTAGGATTCAGCAATTGAACTTTCAGTTCCCGTCTGCATGGGTGTCATGAAGTTTGTCACTTCTAACTTGAGTAGCATGAAGTTGGCTTTGGAGAAGTTTTTTATGGAGGTTTCCTTACTGGGGGGTGGGGGTGGGATGTGAATGTTAAGGGTGATTAGCGTATGGTCAGACTTGACTAACGAGGGGGTGACCATAGGTGTGGAGCATCAATTTCCCATGTTGGTAATGACCAGGTCTAGGATATTGGAGCCCCTGGTGGGACTATGGATTAGTTGAGCCAAGGCATTGGAATTTATGAATTCCAAGAACTGTTGGGCAAAGGTGTTGGTACATGAGTAGTTTTCCCAGTTAATGGCAGGGTAGTTAAAATCACCCAGTATTAGGGTGTTTGGTTCTATCTTAATATTTTCCAGTATGTTTAGAAAGGTGTAGTGAGAATCTTGGGGTATGGTGGGGGATCTGTAGCAAGCTACAATTTGGATTGCAGTCTTACCTAGTGTTAGTTGCACCTGGAGAATTTCAGACGCATTGTGTTAGGCAACTAGCCTGGTGGTGTGAATATCCTTGGTGAATATTGACACTCTTCCACCTTTAGTGTTTTGGTCCTGGTTTGGTGGCCGAAAAGTGTGGTAAGAGTTGTAGCCTGGTATTGCAGGGTTGCTCTCTGGAGCCTTGAACCATGTCTCAGTTACTGCACAGATATCGATGATCTCCATTTTTAGGAGTGCCTCAAGAGAGTGCATTTTGAGGTTTAGACTTCTAGCATTGAGTAGCATTACCTTCAGATTTTGCATGCTTGTACCTGTTACGGTGGTGGCTTTGTCCTTTGAACTTTGCCTAAAAAAGGCACTATAGGGGTGGCAAGAGCCTTAGCCAGTTACCTGAATCCCAGGGGCGACAGGTGCAGGCCATCTCTGGCAAAGCATCATGGTCTGTCAATCATGTCGTCCCAGGCAGACAGATACTGGATCCCCCTTTGAATGACATCAGAAGCTTAGCCAATTGTTGAAGTCAATCATGTTGTCCTTATATTGTGGTATCATTCTGGGCGAAGGCAGGATGCTACTCAGGGCTAGGGTCATACCTGCCTGGGCCACATGATCCGAGAGCTCTTCCATGTCTTTTTTCATGTAGTCCAGGGAGGTATGTCTCAAGTCATTCACTCCAAAATGGACAATAACAGAGTCAGATTTATACTTGTTGTGGAGTGACTTGAGTGCATGCATTATGTGGCGGATCCTGGCACCCGACAGGCTGCTGACTGTAATTTTCTCCTTGTTCAACCTGGTGAGAGGGACATCAGTGTGCCGGACTATAGAGTCACCTATAACTAAAGTGTTAGGTACATTGTTTTGCCTTAGGGGCTGTTGCTGGGTGGCACACTGGTGTTGTGAACTATGTGACACTTTGGTTGTGATTGGTGTTTGTTTGCGTTTCAGCTTCAGAGGTCCTTGTTGTTTGGGCAGGTTACAGTTAAGGGCCTCTGCATATGTGGATTTAGTGTTGCTATATGTGGGTGTTGGTGCTGTGGGTTTAGAAGGGCTATGTTTTGCTTGAGGTGTAGTGTGGGTGCTAACCTTCTCCTCTTGACTGTCTAGCACAATCTTGGGTGGAGAGAGCTTTGCTTCCATTTTGGCTATGTAAGTGCATCTCTCACAGGTTGTAGTGTTGGGTGGTAATGAAACTAAGTTTTGCTTTTGTTAAAATTATTAAACTTATTTTCCCAAACCTTTAAGGGTGACATAGGTGTTTTATTAGTAAAGAACATATTCAGCACCTTTTTTCTATACTCACTTCTACAGAATTCCACATTCAGCCAATTTTGCAAATAAACATACCCATGTGCAAACTAGGAATAAAAGAGCAATAATTTCAAACAAAGTTTGGTATTACAAAATTACACAGTGGTCTGCTTTCATGCTCAGTTATATTTGTTTCTTTTGTAATTATTGTGCTTATATAAATTGGTATATACTGTATATGATTCTATAATGCATGAAATTCTGCATTAAAAAAAAAAAAACAAAGAAATTGCTTTTATATGCTATATGCCCTCCACTTTTAAGATGGTGCTACAACACTGCTCAGAAAATGCATCTTTTAAGATAACATTGCTGCAAGGAGCCTGTATACAACATTATATAATGATGTAAAACTAAGAAATATTTTCTTTCTGGGTGTGCATGATCATGCATACATCTATTACATGCATACTGTCCCACCTTGGCATGCTGTTGATACTTACATTTATTGCCAAACGTTTTATAATTTATCATTGTTTGGCAAAAGGTATGGTTATATAATGCGGCCATATCTGTGTAAATAAACTGCCATTTATTCACTTCAGCATCAATTCACCTCTGTTTATATAACAGCATTTTACACTGATTTATGATCTGCTAAGTTTTAGGTCATTAGAATCATTGAATGATGCAGTATGTTATAGTTATGGCAGCTGCCAATGTTAAACAGGTTAAGGAATGCAAATTATAGACTAAACTGAGCCTCACTTAATGACTGACCTGTGATGGAGAAAAATGCTTTATTCTGGGCTCTGCAGTTTTTGTACAAAAATGTATATTTTACTTATTTTAGCAGAAGAAATGTGTCAAGTGAAAACTCATTCTATGGAGGATGCAATATTTTTTAAACAAATGTTCCCAAAATCTAGCAAAGTGGTTATTATAAAAGTGAGAAATCTGTATTAGAAGTAAAAAATAATACATTCACAAGGTAACATTCTGACGAGAAAAGCTACAAAATAAGAAGCCATTCTCCAGTGTCAAATATTGCATTGTTAAATGGAACAATAAAGATGAATGAATAAAAAGCAATGTGATATAGTTAAGGCAAAACTCTTTGATTATTAGTGTACACAGAAAGAAACATGATATTAAATAAACAAAGCAGGTTGAGATTTTGAACTATGACTGAAGGCTGTAGTTTATTCCAGAATGTTATAGTCATATGTAAAATTGAAGTAATGTCAAAACAGTCACCAAGTACCTAAATGATAATGCACTATTAGACATAAAACCATACCAAGTGGAATATGGATGTATAAACATGGACCCTTGCACTTTCTGTAAACTTGCACACCCAAGTGCATACACATACAGAAGCAACATAGCAAAGTATGCCAGATTGAGGTGGGGAGCATGGTGATTGCTTATGAGAAGTATGACTTTTATATATAGATTGCTAGATACAGATATATAGCTCACACACACACACACACACACACACACACACACACACACACACACACACACACACACACACACACACACACACACAAAAGTGGAATGAAAGCACTAAATCAGGGTCTTGGTCTTTTTTTTTTTTGCTGTTTTCCAGGAATTGGAGTGCCACATGCAAGGTGTTTTTGTTATATTTGTCTGTGGTTCCTTGCTTCAGGTGTATTTGTTGTTTTTTTTGGTTATTTTTTTTCCTGTTATGGCTTCTCTGGTTTTGTGGGAGTGAGAAATGGAAATGTTAGTGGATTCATCCCTGTTGAATTTGACATAGGGCACAAATGAATATGATCGTAATCTTGATCTTACTGTTCATACTGTTCCGGACAGTTTATGTGCTATCCCAAAATTTTTAAACAGCATTTGAACAAGGGAATGTGGTTTGGACAAGCTGTGTGGCTCTAAGCCCAGAGTGGGCCATTTGTATTGTGAACTACTGTGAAGTGCAACTATTAACGAGGCCTTTCTGTTCACATGCTTCTGGAGATTTTCTCCCTGGGCTTCCGCTGAAAATAGGCTCTGTCATAGTTGGACTTTTCCAGTCAACAGATGTTAAATACAATAAGTAAATAAATAAATAATAGGCTTGAATTTGAGGACTCTAATAGCTCTCTACCTTGGTTGAGGATATTAGAGCTCCAGCATCAGATTTTGTTCTTAACTTTGTGCAAGATACTGCTACAAACCCTTTCGGGGATAGAGAATTTGTTGGAGTTCCAGATAATGATAACAATATCATTGGAACCATTAATAATTATAAATCATTATTTTATGACTTTGAAAAGAAACTCACTAAATATAAGTCTCTACAGTATGACAATTTATATCATAAATGTATTGAGCTTAAAATTGTTCCACTTGAGTTGCGTGCTTACAAGTTCCCAAATGGGATCATTTATAATGATCCACTTTTTTTTGGAACTGGTTGAGCTATATAATAATACTGGTGTTAAGATAATTGGAAAATGTATCAAGTTTAATGACTGCTAATTACATAATCTTAGAAGTGAAATAGAGCAACTCAATGAATCTATTGTTAAATATGATTGATTTACATTGATTAGAAATTTATAGGAGAATACAGCTATAAAAATCAATTGACATGTTGCTACCATAATAGCAAGGAAGAAGAGAAAACTAAACAGGGACATTGTTGCTTATTCCAGCAAACAAACATATATGTTGTAAAATGTTATGGGACCTAAAGTGAGTACAGATGTTAACATTTCTGGTGAAGTTACTTCTGTTGGCAACAATGTTAGTGAACTTGATACTTTTAGCAACAATGTCAGTAACACTTGTGTTGTCAATAATACTGATATTCCTGTCCAAACAATGAATTCTCACACCAATATATGAACTAATGGAGATGCACAGGCCAGTTCATCTTCTTCATCTTCATAGTTTTTTCATTAGGGAATCAGGCCCAAGACACAGTCTTCAGTGAAAGATCAGATAAACAACAGTGGCAAGAGAAGGGGGAGGGGCTGAGAAAGAGGCTGTTAATTCTGGCTTGTCCAGTTTTCAGCTTATCTAAGAATGAGTTTTCAGACTGTGAACTTGATATTTTATCTAAAGGGTTTTCTTTCATACCAGCTGGCAGAGCCAAGTATACTGATTTAATTGCTGAATTTAAGTTATATGTTAGAAAATTAAACTTGAAATACATCATAAGTGATGTTGCTATTGGTGATGAGTCTAATACTATTGTTAAAAAAACTAGTACTTATAACCATTTACTATAGTCTGCATTAAAGTTTTTTCTAAAGCTTTTGAGTATGACTTTGAATACTTAAAAAGAAACCAGATTATAAAATATTCAGCTTAAATGAGCAACAAAGAGAAGCCCTGAAACAACTGTGTAGTTATAATGAACTACATTTTATGAAGGCATATAAAGGCCGTGGTCTTCTGATTATGGAACAGCTGAGTTATAATATGCTATGTTAAGTTTGCTCCCTGACACTAAACATTACAAGAAAGTTTCTTTACACCAAGTAAGAAATGGGTTTTATGGAATTGAATTCCTCTGTGTTCCAGTTATTCAATATGAAATATTTAGATTATTTGGTCTGGGAATCGATGAATTGGAGTTTTGTAGTATATTCGGTATACTTAAGATTTATAAGGATCCAGTTCATTCACCATTTAGAACTATAGTTGCCTGCCCCAGACATAAAGCCATATCAATTTCCAAATTTTAGACAAGTTCCTTAACCCCATATTTTAAAAAAGTTTTTTTGTTATTAAAGATTCCTGGTTCTTTTTAAATCAGTTAAGGAATATAATTTTACAGGGAAGAAAAACTGCTCTGTATGGTTAACATTCTTTCATTATATACGAATACAGACCAACAGGAAGGGCTGTGTTTTGTCAGTAATTATCTTAAACAGTTTGCAAAGTTAGAAAATATTACCATTAATTTAATTAATATTTTAATGGGTTTAGTACTACGTAATTATTTTTTGTATATAATCATGAAATTTACTACCAGCTTTCGCCAATGCACTTTTATGTTGATGGGAAAGTATGATATTTATTAATCTTCCATGTTTTAAGAGTGTTTGCTACTATTGCAGGTATAGTGATGACCTGTATTTTGTATGGAATATCAGTTATGAATCTTTCGTGAATTTTTTGTGAGCTGTGGCTAAAAGTATTAGTTGGCTGACATTTGCCCAAGGAGATGGAGGCATTAATGTTAAATGTTTAGATTTGAACATTCAAATAAATGTTTCCAATACTTGTTTTCATACTTTAATATATCATAAAACAGATTCACCAACAATTATTTATATTTCCCCAGTTACTACCCAAGGTTTATGAAGTTGAATGTGTTAACAGGGCAGATCATTAGGGCAAATAGATTGGTCAGGGATGATATACATTTTTATACAGAAGTAAAGTTTATCTCTGAGTTATTTGTTTAGAGAGGATATCTCTTGGATAAAATAATTAACATCACAAATGAAATATGTAATAAAAGGTCAACTGACTTTCCATCTATTCTTAAAAAATAGGGTTGGTCTGGGGTGAAGGAAGTAATTCTATTGAATTTAGACGGGATTCCAAAACCTTGGTCATGACAGTCCCCATAACAGTTAACTCTAATCATATTCATAAAACTTTATGAACTAACTGGAAAATTATTGATGGTAATTATAATTTAGTTAAGATTTTAGGACAAGAGCCTCAATTCATTAAAAAAAAACACAATTTAAAAACAAGGTTGGAATTTCACCCTAGTTCTGACTTTAAGTAAAAAAGGGACATATTTGTGTCATGGGTGTGCACAGTGTAGGTTTATCAGAAACTCTAATATTGTATATTTTGCTGATGTAAACACTTATTTAAAGCAAAGAGTTTTTATGATTGTCATAGTAAAATATAGTCTATGTTGTGGTCTGCAGTACATGTAGCAGTTTTTATATAGGAAAAATTATGCACCAGTTAAGGATCAGGGAGAGAGAACACATGAAAGTGATTGAGCCTAAGGATATTACAAATTCTCTTATTAAACATAGTATAGATTGCTTAGGGTTTAAAAAATGTCATTTTTCTGTTTTAGAGCAAATACATGATTATCGATTTTTTGATAGTTGTAACAAAGTGCTCGAAGTACATGAAACAAAATGACAAATTCGGCTCATGGCTAATAAACCCCCTGGTCTAAATAAGCATATTAATGTATAAAGTTTTTAAAGTTAATAATTATTTAATATTTGTGAAGGTTGTGCATCAGGGCTGGCAACTTGGCACGTAAGAATCAACTGCCAATCATTAGCGGACCGGAGTTCTGCTGTGGCGACCCCTAACAGGGAAAAGCCGAAAGACACATTTAGATTGGTTTTCATATTTATTATATATGAATTCTGCTAACAGCAAGGAACGCCAAAAACCACTATAAACTCCGAACCAATCCAGTAAAGCGAAATGCAAGGACACAGCTCCGTGAATTAATTAGCCATTTTATTTTACCTTTTGTATTTAATAAACTAAGTAATTCACGGAGCTGTGTCCTTGCATTTCGCTTTACTGGATTGGTTCGGAGTTTATATATGAATTATATTTATTTATTGACTGATAAATTTGTATGTATTTTTTTTTTGGCACTGTTTTTCTGATGATGCCATTTCTGATAAGTTTTAAGGGAATTAGTTTGGTCTAGTTAAGACTTTCAAACTGCTTTGGTGCTTTGTGATATTGTTCATTCTGATGAAATTCCTGATAGCAAATAAAGTGGAGCAAAAGTGGTAAATCAGGGTCCTGGTCTTTTCTTTTTGCTGTTTTCCAGGAATTGGTGTGCCAAACGCAAGGTGTTTTTGTTTTATATCTATCTATAATATATATATAATATATATATCTATCTATAATATATATATATATATATATATATATATATATATATATATATATATATATATATATATATATATATATATATATATATATATATATGTATATATATATATATATATATATATATATATATATATATATATATATATATGGATTCACTTTGGAATCAATGTCGAATTTCAGTATCTCAAAGCCAAATTGTCGAATCTGCAGTTGCATGAAACTGCAGAATATCGAAACCCAGAAATGTCGAACCCGCTGTACTGATGGTGTGTTATGTAAGTGTTATGTTTTTTAAGGATTTTGGGGAGGGTTTGTGTGTTTGTGAGTGTGTTGGGGAGTTTTAGGTGTGGGTTAGGGTAGACAGGTAAGAGTGTGAATGTGTCAGTGTTGAGAGTGGTTGTGTTTGTGCAAGGGGGGGGTAGAATGTGTGGTGGTGGGTTTTCTGCCTTTTGGTGTTTAATGCAACCTCAGAGTAATAGGGGTGTGCGTGGGGTGCAGCCCCCACATAGGGGGGTGCAGGGCCCCCCCCCTGCTTATAGGAAGGGTAGGGTGTGTGTGCTTGTTTTGTTGTGTTTGTGTGTGTTGTTTTGCTTTGTTGTAGTGTCGGAGGTAGGTATATTTGTGTTTGCATGTGTGATGCAGTGTTTTGTTGACGTTCATGGTTTTGAATTTTCCGGTTTTGGTTTTTGGGTTTTATATATATATATATATATATATATATATATATATATATATATATATATAATGGCTTATAGGCATCCTGGATTTCTACAACTAAACAGATGTCTAGGTAAAGAGGAGGTAAAAAGTATTAACTTTATTTGTACAGTATATATATATATATATATATATATATATATATATATATATATATATATATACAGTAAATGTGCTAAAGTGATAAAAGTAGAGAAGATGCTTTTATTTGTATTGTTTTATGATGAGTAGGTTAGGTGGATCATTAATGTCCCATTTTAAAACTATAGATGGGAAATATAATCTAAAGAGAAACAGGTCTACTGTGATGCCTTAAAACCCACCACCTCTAATCTCAAATGCTTAGTTCAAGTTGAAAAGAAAAATACTTACTGGAGTGCTCATATTATCTTAAGACATATATGGATACATGGCTGTGTTATCTACATCAGAATGTCAAACAAGCGTTTTTACAGCACTCTCTTTACCTTATTATTTTTATTATAAAGCATATATCTCAACTGTCCAAAATTTCACAGAATGTTCATATTTTTACCTCATATTGGTCCATTCATAAGACAATTTGTGGTTCTCTGGCAAATAATGGATAAAATAAGTCAGTAAGTAATGACAGTTGTGTTTCAGACTTTATATTTTTCAGAAAATGCACATTAATGCAAGACTAGTTATTTAAGCAACTTTGTAAGTTTACAATAATAACTTTAACATCCATCTCTGATTGTGGGCCTTCATTCCCCACACTATGTTTGTGTTTGTGCATATTTTTTCCACTAATGTTGAGAGCTGTACTCTAAGGTCAACACTTCAACTTGCTGAAAAGAACAGTGTTTAAAATATAAAATGCTTTCCTGTATCCTTGAGATGTTGAAATCTCAGAATTTGTATAATTACCTACATTTTGATCCCACACATATTGCTTTAATATGTAGTGAGCAAACATCTCTGAGAATGTAACATAGTGTTCAGCACATGCAAATAGGTAACAAGACATAGAGAGCAGAGAGCCTGAAAACAAACAAAAAAAAGCCAGACTTTCTAATAAAGGGTAATTTAGTTCAGAAACAAAGATCTGAGAATACATAGCTGTGGTTACTAAAGCAGTAGGTGATGAGTGGGTGTGGCTAAATCTTCAGTATACCCACACCCATGATTCAGTTATTGCTATTATGCAATGACATTATTTAAGAAATTAATTACTTACTTTTCTTAAATAATGTCTTTGTATAACAGTGCCATGGTGTTCCTCCCCATTGCTTCTGCATTCTTCCTTGCTTGTTGATGTAGTGTGCATGCATACGGGGCTTATATTCTCATGCTTGCACACTGCATCTGTACTGTGGAAAACAATTGGATGGGAAAATTGAACTACATCCCTAGACTGGCACCTATGTCTCTAATGCAAACAGGTAACTTGCAAATGGTTCATCTCCCAGGCCCAAGCTTACACTTAGCAATGGTATCAGAACTTGTCAGAGATTTGGGATGCATGGCTAGGCTTAAAAAGGCCCTTGTGGTCATTAGTCTAGTAAACACCTATGGACCTATGAACCTATAAGGTGAACGAAGATCTCCATTGCTTTTTTTTTTCTTTTTTTCTTTATAACATCTGAACAGTTGAGAGGTATGAGAGAGACAACCAGAAAAACAAGAAAAATCTGGTACGTTTCTTTATTTTTGCAGAACATACCCTATTTTCCTTGTATTTGGTCTGCCCTCTCTACATACTTCTTTACATCTTAGCTCAAGACATATGGACAAAACCAAAAATAAAGAGGTGACAAAGGCTCCAAAAGGGGAGAGACTGTAAATTTTACTCTTGTTATTCTCACAGATTTCTAAGTTTATTATTTATATTTGTGTTATTGTGCATTGTCTGAAGGAAAGAAAGTCTGAGACTGAAATGGGTGTCATTATTTAGTGACTTCATTCCTCAGTGATTTGTCAGAAAACCACAAATTTTATGAGGAACAGCTAAAAAATATGAGGCAAAAAGTATGGATATTTGAGACTAATGCCTCTCTACCACATACAGTAGAAAAAAAGTCTGGCCACTCAATTGTACTTCAGTGACCAGACTTTTTTCTATTGGTATATGCTGGATTTACAATGGGCACACTGGTTGGTCTGACCAATCAGTGTGCACTTTTTTGAGTACTAATGAGCTATCACTCTATAATATTAGGTATAACACACATTGTAAATATCTAGCTGGCAACAGTAATTAGGCCTTGTTTTCCATTCATAGGCAGCTGCTATTTGTAACAATGTTTGTGTCTTGGCATGTTTTCAATGTCTCATGTAGCAGGACATGGGTGCACAGATTAGGTTTTCCATGAAAGGAATGCTTTTAGGTTAGTGGGGAACAGATGAAAAGTGGACAGTACTCTAATGTCATTTACAACAAGGTTCTAAAGCTTCAGATCACTTATTGAAAAAAAAAGCTTTGCTTTTACAGTGCAGACGGAGGTTCTATTGTTTGTCAGTAGATAGTTCATCAATGTTCAGACTGTTGAACCTAAAAGATTGCTGGTGTTCGTCCACAGCAGATAAATCCAAATAAGAAGGACAGTGCTGTTTTGCTTACTATCTCCCTCTTCTCTGAGTGCGTGTGATCTTAGCATTTATGCCTTTATACACGTGTGTGTGTGTGTTTTTGTGCATATGTATATATATATATATATATATATATATATATATATATATATATATATATATATATATATATCAGGAGTGTGGGAGGTTGCCACCAGGTCAGGGGATGTAGGAAAACCTGCCTCCGCAAAAAAGAATATATTTTTGTGTTTTGCAACCTAGAAAGTGTCCATGTTTTGACTAGGTTTTAAATGTTTTAGGTTCAAATAATCATGTGTTAATTAAATGATATGCAGTTATTCAGTGTGGACTGCAGTGGAGATTGTGATGTGGATTGCAAGGAGAGACATAGAAATAATAAAGCAGAAAATAGTTCTAAAGGTGAAATATCAGGCTAATATTGAGGATTATACAATGGAAAGAATTTAATTATTATCAGAATTGATTGTGTCCTTGTCAGTATGAAAAAAAAAACAAAAACAAAAAAACATCCCACCAAAAAGTTCAGCAGCCATAGTGAAACTGGTCAGTTTGGTGATGATGGATATTTAAAATAGTTACCTTTTGTTATTGCTTCTTTGTGGCAAGCAAGTATAAAGCAATTATTTTGTGTTTAATTCAGTATTCCTGCAAAAAATTCAGTTATGTTGTTTATACACCTATTTCTGATGTTTTTCTCTAAAATGAAACTTTCCTGTGTGATAAGAATAGGGTTTTAATGTTTTGCAATACAAGTATTAAAATGTCACAAAATGCAGTCTGTCAATGCACTGTGAATAGTTCACATTTACAGGTTCCATACCTCTTTTATCTGTCCTCACAATATTAACCTGAGACATAGCATAACCAAGAACTATACATTATGCAGTAGCCTTGTTTAATAAGGAAAATATGCTAAATATTTATTTTCCAAATAATGTTGTAAAATAGCAACACAGCATGAAATGACTGCATGAAATATGAACTGCACACACTTTGCTGCAGTGTATCATTATGATGTCTTCTGGTAAATAGCTGTTAAATGAGAGTAAAGCACAAGAATCAGTCAGGAACAGGGAGCTGACCTTTCCTGACTAAAGAAGTATAATGCTATTGCTTTCACTGGGACTGAAGAATAACTCAGACATTCTTTAATATTGCCTGAAGACAGTGGTGGTATAAATGGAGTTGTTGATTAGTAGCCATATTCAAAGATATAAGAACTCCTTTGCAAACTGCAGAACTAGACTGTCTGACTAGACTAAGGCACAGCTAGCATCACCTGCAACATGCAATAGTGGTTACCATTATAAGTTATTCATTATTTACATTCACAGGACCAGACTTTTATGTGTAGTGGATGGCAATATGCACATTTGTTAACATCATGTGAAATCAGAGTATAGGTAGCACTTGTGTAATGTGTGTGTGTGGGTGCATGTGGGTGCGAGTGTGTGCCTGTGTGTGTGTGCATGTGTGTGCGTGTGTGCGTGTGTGCGTGTGTGTGTGTGTGTGTGTGTGTGTGTGTGTGTGTGTGTGTGTGTGTGTGTGTGTGTGCATGTGTGTGTGTGTGTATGTGTGTATGTGTGTGTGTGTGTGTGTGTGTGTGTGTGTGTGTGTGTGTGTGTGTGTGTGTGTGTGTGTGTGTGTGAGCTATGGAAACTCCCTGAAAAGTGTACAGACACACTGTACATAATACCCTTTGTGCTGCATATCACCTGCAAGTTCATAGAGTGGAAAATCTCCCAGATGATATACCAGACACCATGTGGAGTACTCATGGCCTAGATTGTAATGTTGATGCAGTCACTATCCCGATGGTTTCAGGGAAATGCTCTATGTCATAGAATGTCCCCATAGCGGTAGTTGTCTTTTCTACTGTCCATGGAAACCAAATATGCTCCTCTACATGTTGCGGTATCATGTGAATGGAATGCTGAGGCTGATGCCTACAAAACATCTAATGTCCCTGTAGCAAGACTAGTTAGTACTACACAAGCATTTTTGTCCAGTAGCATAGGCAGTCAACATATCCCCTTGAATCTGTGTGAGGCTAGCACATGCCTACTGGCTCCTGTATGATGTCTCTTACATGGTAGGAGTCTACTATGTCCCTTTTCTAACACAGAAGTTGGTAACATGCAACATCATGGACAACCATGCCTACAGCAACCACTAACACTTGCTGACAAACTAGAACAGAAGGTATCGCTAGTATCTTAACACAAGGTACGTACGTGTACACTGCAAAATGGTGGTGCTCAGATAAACTGACTACCACAGCTCATTGCACTCATTTTATACATTTCTGAATGTGCCACCATGTTTGATTTAATCACCTGCATACAAAATGGTTTTCATGTGATTATTGATACATGTCTGAATGTACTTATGGGGTCATTTGAATGTGATGCATATTGTGCTCTTTTCCTGCTAGTGATACTATCTGTGTGTCTAAATTGATACTCTTCATAGCGTGCTGCTCACCAGCTATTTTGCTTACTGCACTGTATTTGTTTCTGAATTTCCCCAATATGTATATATCCATGTATTTATATATTTGTACATCTCGCTATCTGGCTCTGCATTTTTTTAATGCATGCACACACACACACACACACACACACACACACACACACACACACACACACACACACACACACACACACACACACACACACACACACACACACACACACACACACACACACACGCACGCACGCGCACGCACGAGCATACAAAGTAATATTCAAAATTTGTCCATGATTTTGGGTCTTTTTTCCATATTATTTTTGGCTTTGTCCAGAATTCTTAAGCAAAGAGGTTGAGAAGTATGAACCCTGGGATCTCCTGAAAATAGTCAGTACACATACATCCTGTCAAGAGTTACAAACATACCTCTCAACCTCTTAGAGCAAGATATCTGGACAAAGCCATAAATAAAAGTGGGACAAAAGCCCAAAAATTGGAACAAATTTTAAATATTGCTCTTACAAACTTAGAAAGTTGATAGAATAACAGGTTTTACATTAGCATGACTTTTCTGAATGGTATGAAGTCTGAAACTCAAATGTCTGTCATTATTTTTTAACTTAAATCTTTAATGATTTGTCACTAATTTCCCAGGAAACCACAATTTTATGAGAACTGGACCAAAAAATGAAACAACAATCTGGACATTCTGTGAAAATCTGAACAATTGAGAGGTATGGTTACAAATAAATGTAAATATTTAACAGTTTTATGATAGAAATCTGGGAAGAAATGGTCAACAGCAAACCTACAGGTATATAAGAAGACCTATGGACTGAAACATCTGTAACAGTATTGGCCGGGACACCAAAAGCCAAAGCACAATGTATTTGTGGTCATTGTATAAAAATATTAAAGGATGGGGTATCAAGATGAAGGAAACATACACAAATTGGACTGAAATGATGGCAAGTCTGCTATGAGGAAATGAAAAAAGTGGCTCAGAAGGAAATGGAGAAGAAGTATTTTTGTTGCTTTGTAAGGAGGAATGAAGAATTATTTACTGCAGTTAAATACCTGTAGAGCTCTCCAGGTATCTTCTCACTCCATGTTTTTTTCCTGAACTGTTAGGTTTCACTGTGCTAGGAAATTATATCAGCATTTTTAACCATCATCAAGAAGTCATATTCAAAAGTAAAACATTCCACAGACTGAAATGTGTTGGGAACAGTAGAAGGACATGTATTTAACAACAAGTATGATATATGCCTTGTTAATCCTTTCAGTAAGTGTGATAGCTTTCCTGAGTAATATTTCTAAGTTTTATGTAACGTCACATACATCTTACAGCCTTCCCTTTTCACAAAGTTTCTTTTAACTTTTTAATGAATGGTGCTGCTGTTGCTGCCAGGGAAAACAAGAAGACGCATAATGTTAATTATGTTAGTATTAATGAATGTGCCCTACTGTCTACAAGCTAAACCCTGTAATGTATTGTTTGTGGCAGTAAACACAGAAACTTTTAACTGTTGCGAAATTAGATCAATGTTTTTAAGATCATGTGGAAGTCTAGACAATCAATGGTGACTCCAGTCATATCAGTGGTTAAAAACTCCAGATCCATTCATTACTTTCCTCCCGGCTCTAACATCAAAACAAGTGCAATATCACCGAAGGTCAGCAAAATGCATTGAAGTTCTCATTCTACAAAGTCACAGAAAGCAGTAATCAATGCCCGTGGCAAGCATTCTTTGGCAATTGTGTTGGAAAGCTGACGACTGCCATTTCCTGCAGTAAATGAGAAAGAGAATAATAAGCCCTTTTATTTAAGGGCTTGTAAGTGATAAGGATACACACTTCCTCAGCTGGGTGGTTTGGTGCACACATTTCACTTTATTACTGGAAATGAAGGTAAAAAGAACATGGACTTTTTTCTTGAGAGAAATGCAATGCAGAGGTCAAAAACAGGTATTTCAGTAGGAAAGCTGATGATTTCATTAGATTAAACATTCATTCTGACAATTTTCTGTTTAGCGTAGTGGCCTGTTTTTTCCCTAAAGATGTCAACGGTCAGGCACAATTGTATTACAGAAAGTATGAAAACATGCTTCTGAAGAATATAAGAAAGAGAAATATTAATAGACAAGACTAACAGTGTACGTTCAATGGGATTTCAAAACTGCAATTTAAAGATATTTGGAAACATCAAATAGAACGATTGACCTTAAAGGTTGTGCCCTCCCCTTCTACCTCATAAACAAATCTGCAATGAGTTACATTTTTACTGTTTAAATATCTTTTTGATTTCTTCTAAGTGTATTCTACCCAAGTATTGTCCATCAGTGAGGAATTAAATGATCAGTTTTTGCAGTATTGCTACAGGTCTTCTGTCTGTTTTGGAAACCTGTTAACTTATTGTCTCAAATGTCATCACCTCTGTAGCACATTGAAATGCTGAGTTTTTAAAATAAAAGTTTTCACTCCTTTTCCCACTCTTGTGTGACCTGGAGTTTATTTAAACAAATTAGAGGGTATGTGGGTAGAGTCCTGCAGCCCTCCCACACAGACAATTCCCCAGAATTTAATTCTATAGAATAAAAGTTACATTTAAAAACTTATTGTTTCATGTTTCAGTGAGTTACAGACATGACTTGTCATCCAATGAAACAATAGGAAGTTTAGTACAAAAAAAATTATATATATATGTATATATATATATATATATATATATATATATATATATATATATATATATATATATATATATATATATATATATATATATATATATAAAATGTGTGTATATATAGATATAGATATGTATACATAACTACCCACAGTTATACATGTAACGGAATATTGTTGCACTGTTATTTACAAGGCCCACTGAAATGGTCAACACAGGCACCTATGTTGAGCAATAAAATATTTGGCATCATTAAACTTTCAGAGTTATATGATTTATCTATCTGCTAGACACAATCTCATCTCACAAACTGGATTGTTCATGTGGAGATTTTAGATTATGCTTTCATGGTCTGTGAACTTCACCACATGGATTATTTGCATGTATGCTGGGGTTAGGTAGGCAGTTATAGAATTTACTAGGTAGAACTCAGCTGGAAGCAATAGAATTTGCTAACAGCACATAACATTTACTTTTTCAGAGATGGGACATTCTTAGGAATATACTTTATTTAGTACTAGTGCTGCATAGGGCTGTAGGCAATGACAAAACCAAAGCATCATAGCTGAAAAACGTATAGGCAATTTTGCAGAATAATTTGAAGAACTGTTCTTAATCCACAAAAGTGGACACTGAATTAAAGTTCATTCTCTTGCAAGATGCAATGCTATACTGACATTAACAATCAGAAATCCCAGAACCAGAGTAAAAAAGCAAAAAAAACACCATTCCAACTGAAAGACTTTAGCACTTCCATCCTATAACATCCGCAGGACTTCTCATTTTGTAGGAAAATGGTAATTTTTCTTGTTTTACTATAATTCAATTAGTATAAATCCAGGACAAAATATAGTCTGTTAGCAGCTTTATACATATCAGACATGCATCTGTCATTGCATCTTCTAAGAAATGAATCAATGCTTTGCAAGTGTTTGAAAATTATTAGGATTATTGGAGTTGCCAAGAATTTTTCTGGGACAGCATCAGACTCCACAGATAGGGTTAATTTTGTGTGATTTTTTTCCCAGCAGCTGGATGTGCAGCTTTATTTACTTATTACTTATTTGGATTTGTTCAAGAGGTAAGTGAACTGGTCCCAGGACCTTTTCCCGTCAAGTAGTATAAGCAGTGTTTGCTGTTTTGATAAACTGACAGAGATGTAATCGCAGCGAACTATTTCTCAACACCCAGGAGTAAGTGCTTCCCTACAAAGAAAGCAATGAGGCAGCACCCAGACAAATGTTTTTACTTGTGAGAATTTTTCTTGTCAACTGTGTTTTTTCAGACAGAAATAAACTTTTCAATAATAATAAGCCTCAATATAAGACTACAGTAATAGTAATGCAGCTTTAATCATATCTAGATATGTAGAAAAACTGAAATACACTTTAGAGGACTTCCTTCTGGCAAGATTAGGCAGTGACAATTGATTTAGATTTATAAGCCAATAAAGTAGTTAGCCAATAATTGTGTTGTTATTATGATGTCCAGGTGTTTCTTGAAGAATGTCCTGAAGATTAAAAGACAATGTACACTGATGAATAAAATGTATTTGAGTTATATAAATTTGATAACTGTGTTTGCTTGGTATAGACAGTTAATCAGTAAGCATTTCTGTCAATGTACACTTGCCCAGTAAGTCTGTTAAGGTCAAGGGATTAAGCAAGTTAGTTCTGGTGCAGCTGGTTAAGGGAAGAGGGACTAGGGAGTAGAGGAAGCAAACTAATTAGAGAATGAGTTTTAGGTGGGGGGGGGGGCAGGAGCTAGAATTTAAAGGCAGGGGAATAGATTTTCTCTGGTGCAGATGTTTGCCTGCTGATACAAATGCCATTAGCCAAGCCATCAGCAGGTAGTGGGGTTTACTGTAGAAGTAAGTACTGCATACTTGCGCAGGGACTCCCTAGGTTATGGAAACTAGTCATAAGAGGTTAGTTTTAGGGTCCATAGTGTAAGGAGTCAGGGAGATGGAGGGTTACTATCTTGGCATCTGCAAGTAGGAGATGGCTAAGGTTAGTTAATGCTGGCTGATTGGAGTGGTGGCTGAGCAGCAATGGCTTGTGCTAGAGAGGAATTAGTGGGGTCTCAGAGGTAAAACTGGAGCTCTTCCCTTCCCTCTCCCGTCTGCATGCACCAAAAGCCTAGTATTATTGTGCAACTTTACAGTCTCTGTGCCGGTCAGCATATACTCTGAGGGCTTCAGCTCTACTGGGTTCCATAGTCCTTTCCAGTCCTGATTAAGCTCAATTCCTTTTAACATACATTAAACTAGTTTGCAGCAGTAAATACAATAATGATAATAGCGCAAAACACCCCCTTTTAAAAGGAAAAAAAAAAACATTATTTTGTTAAATAACTATCTGCCATAGGTGGACATTCCATAGAAGGGCAGTAAGGGTGTTGGTGCTGGAAACAGGCACATACCTGAGGGTGGCAAGCCTGTCTGGGTACAAGTATGTGACAGGAATCCTGAGGCAAGGGGATCATCATTAGGTCTTGGCGCTTTTAGGGACCTTGTCAGATTCAGAGGGGAATGGAGCAGGAACAACATAAGATGATGTTAACAGACCAAGGGTTGGGATGTGCCATTGTGCTGGATGGTAGGGGGAAGTCATGGTGTGGTCATGTCATCAGCTAAGAGATATGCTATAAATCACAGAAAAAAAATACAAAATGGTTGTGGCTTGCGTTTTATGATCATTGTAGCTGTGATAGCAGGATCTCTGCTGACTATACATCTCAGCTGTCCAGAATGTCATGGAATGGGCACATTTTTCCTCATATAATGATCTGTTCCTCTTAAATTTGTAGTTTTTGTTTTGTAAACATCATTATTATCATCACATATTACATAGTGACATGAGTACACATTTAGTTATAACAGAGAAAACAAACTATTACAAGTTTTTCCATTTTACCTGTATTATATAAATGTGATTTCTAGCTCAATGATTATTATTCAGTTTAATATTGCATAGATTGCCCAAGTCCTACCTTCCCTGAAATATCACTCCTCCTCCTGAACATTATTCTGTCTGCATTTATTTCTTCCACAGATTCCATTTATTTCTATGTAGTTTGTTCTTTCCTTTTTTGAAAGATCCCACCATGAATTCTTTGATCTCCTTTACAACATTCAATAATTCTGTTCAAATTATTTTTGTTTTAGATTTCTATTTTCTAGTAATTGCTTTTTTTGGTAGCCAACACTGTTATATTTAGTAAGATCCTACAATGGCTATGTAATACAGTTTCTATATCCCAGCTCAAATTAATAATTTCTTTGGTTAAAATTATTTGCTCCCCCAACATTTCTTAAAATCTACATTTCCAGGTACATGTTGGAATAATTCTGAAAAGCTTCTGCTACTTGGAAATATAATAATCTATATGTTTGTTACTGTTCTCCTTAATTGCACTCATCCAAAATCCTCCTCTCTCCCTATTTCATGTACTCTGTCCATTTCAATATTTCTTTTCCACTTGATTTGTAGTCTTCGATGTATATGAGTCTAAACTGTGTAGCTCTGAAGTATCCCTTCAAACCTGGTAATCCTAAGTAACCTTCTTCTTTGGTGAGAAACGACTTTTCCCACTTAACTCTTTCTCTCTTTCCCAACCAAATAAATTCCTCCAGTTTATCATCCAGGGCTTCTCATCCAGTTTATAAAAATATGCCTGAACTATATACAATATTAAGGGGACTAGAAACATTTTCACTGCTTGTACCTTATTATCTGCATTCATAATTAAGAGCTTTTAACTTCTCAATGTTTGTATTCTGTTTTGTTTAGTCTCTTCCCACATATCCTTAACTGCCATAATGTAAACCTTTTTAATACAAACATATAAATAATTCATCTAGTTATGTCCCCATAAATATGGTTATTACAGAATCAATTCATGCTTGAGGACATAATTTACTGCTATAGCCTTTGTTCATTTATTTTACATCCAGAAAAAAAGTCTCAAATTGATACACAACAGTGAAATATATTTTTCTGGATTTATCAAATATGAAATAAAACTATCTGTGCAAATAAGGCTAAATGTTCTTGAGTACCTTATTGATTATATCCTGAAATGTGTGAGTCACTTCCATTACTTGTGAATGGCTCTAAACAAATAAGGCAAATAACAAAGCAGAGAGAAGACACACTTGCCTGGCTCTTCTGCTCAAACACAGCTTTTCAAAGAGGAACCCTCCCACATTGACTCTTCAGACTTTTTTTATAGCTTCCCTATTAACCCCATTATTCTATCAGGAAACACAAATGCTTTCATCACCCTATTCATAAAATCCCAACTAATTCTATTGAATGCCTTCTCTGTATCAAAACCACCAACAATAACAGGTCCTTTTTGTACCTGCGTCCCTCTGAATCATCATCATTCTGTTAATGTCAAATGTTCGCATCCCCTCTACAAAAGAACATTGATTGATGTCAGTTTTGGCAAAAGTTTTGACATTTTCTTAGCTAGTATAGACATAAACTCCACTGCACCTGTAACAGTTAGGAACTATTCTAAAGCAAACTACATCCTACTGAGCAAATGTTTGTCAAAATTCAATGCCCTCCTAAACCCTGAAATAATAGCAATGTGTGCAGAACTGTTCAGAAAAATCCTGTACAAACATGTGAATGGTTGCATAGAAGCTGCTGTACCTACCAGAAGTAAGCCCATAACAAACGCCAAAAGCAAACCACACTGGTGGAATCCCAACCTTAAGAGGCTATATAACAAAAGGAAAATGTCATGGCCAAAATTAGAAAGACCTGCATTCATAAATATATAAGCTGATGGATTAAGCTAATCAAGAAACTAAAATGATTATTTAAATCCAACAAGGCCAGGGACATAATGCTAAGGACATTCACAAGGCCTTCTTCAACTATGTCTGAAATTTTAAAGGTAACACGGAGCAATTGGTGAAAAAATGGCACCACCTTTACTAAGTAGATAAGCATAGCAAATATGCTGGGTTTTAAATTCAGCTCAATCTTCACTCCCACCGCTACCCCCCTGAAATCCCTTCTAGCATATCCCCCAACTATCAGCATGGAGCAGGTCTTGATGGTGCTTGCCAGTACCAAAAACACTGCCTCAATGGGCCCCAACAATATCCTCGGTTGCATTCTAAATAGCTTAAAACATGATCTTTCAGGATCACTTGAGGCACTTTTCAACTACAGCCTCAAAACAGGTTATGTACAAAGTGAATGTAGAACTGCAATGATTATCCCTTTTCACAAGGGTGGTCCATCAGCTGAGCATGGCAACTACAGACCCATCAGTCTAGCAAGTCTAATATGCAAAGCTGAGGAATGAATTGTCATGGAAATGATCAACAAGGATATTGGCAACCTACAGACACTGAACGCATCCCAATTTGACTTTGTCAGGGGAAGGTCTTATATACCTAACCTGGTAGACTTCTTTCAAAGGGTCACCAGGGCAATGGATGAGTGGAAAACTGTACATTCTGCCTACCTTGACCTGGCTAAGGTGTTCGATAATATCTCCCACTTATGTATTATTGACAAACTCACTGAACTAGGCATAAATCCCTACCTAATTTGCTGGATTGAACAGAGAGGACCCAAGAAGTCAGGATTTATGAGATCACCTCCACCAAGAGACCGATCACCAGTGGAGTACCCCAGGGATCCATGATGGGTCTGCTCCTGTTTGGCATCTACTTCTCAGAGGTCAAAGCTAATATCAATGGTCACTGGCTCACCAAGTTCACAGATGACTGTAAGTTAGGTGCTGTCATACAGTACTGCAGCTAGGGTGGGGCAAGAGAGAGGCAACTGCCCTGGGAACAAAGTGTTGGGGAGCATGGTCAGCTGATCCTGATATCTAATGCAATACTGGCGTTTTAAAGCAGGTATTGCATTTGTGGTCAAACCTGACCACTTTAACGCTCTGTGTGGTGTAAACTATAGCAAATGCACCAGTTTAAAAGTTAGAAAAAAATCTTTTTTTTTAATAAAAAACTGAAATCTGAGCACTGTAACTGTCTCTGCAGGCAGGCTATAAACTGTAGCAACTGTTTGCTACATTTATAGTAAGCAGCTTGCTACAAATTATAAGAAGATTTTTTTTAACTAAAACTTGAATGTTGTAGTGCTTAGTGCATTTGGGGTATAAACAGTAGCAAACTATTTGCTTCAGTTTATAAGAAGAAATACTTATTTATTTATTTTTTTAAGAAAGGGAAGAAGGGTTGAGGGCAGGGCACAGAAATGGGACCTAAATGGCTGGGTGGGGGTGCATGTTTTGTATCAGGACAACTGTTTGGTGTGGCAAAAGAATGAACATTAATGGAAGAGCTTGTGGGGAGTAATAGATCTGTAATAATACAGATACAATAGTGTTTTTTTCTCTTCACTTGAAGGTGCTGGTTCCTGGTACTGTCACAGGGCTAAGCCAGCTATCTTTCTGCTGTCATAAATTCCCCCAACAACAATAACATCTTGTAAGAGGGTTTAAAACAGAGAACATGTCTGGTGCCAATGACACATTTTAAAACTCAACCAAGAAATGCATTATAGAAATGTTACAGAAAAGATCCAGTCAAACCAGTTACTCCATAGATTAAACACTCCTAAGAGTTGACCCAGTAATTAGGGATCCTGGAACATATGTAGACAATAATCTGGCCTATCACAACACATAGCCAAGATTATTATGAAATTCATTCTATGTTGCCCACCTTATAAGCTAGGGTATGGCATATAGGTCCTAGGAAGTTATAGTACCACTTTACTCAGCTCTTATGAGACCCATCATTGAGTATAATGCCCCCATTGGCATGTATACCTGACCATGTATTTGCAACATTTGGAATGCCCACACAGGTTCCTCACCAGGAGAATCCAGGGTATTAACACACTGTCCTACACCGGCTGCCGTACGGCCTTATCCCTATACTCCTTCTCCTACAGGTTACCAAGAGATGATCTATGTCTGGCATATAAGGCATCCTCAGATCCAGCCCTGCTAGATCTTCTGCACATCTGCAAAATGAGCAGTAGTAAAAACACTACATCCAAGCATTTAAACTTTGCCTGTGACATAAATAGAAAATGCTGGCAAGACCAATGTGTATCTCAAAGGATCCCTGCTATATGGAACAGGCTCCCTATCCATTGGAAACAGAGTCCATCCCTGACCCTATTCAAAAGTAACCTTGACCATTGGATGTGGAATCAGAAATTCACCCCCCCCCCGGTCTGGACCCCATATCTCTAATGGGCAGTGGCAGACAGTAAGGAAAATTTTACCTAAATAAAATACCCCCTTCTACAAACACACACACACACACACACACACACACACACACACACACACACACACACACACACACACACACACACACACACACACACACACACAAAGCTATTAGCCACCTCCAAATTAATATACCCCTCCTAATAGTCACCCAAGGTTCACGAGGACACATTTGGGTTGGATTATACAGCTAGGCTTATAAAGGCCCTGCTCGTCATTAACCTAGTATATACCTATGAACCTAAAATTGAAATGGGTCTATATGAAGTTGAGTCTGAAGGGACTTTATCATCTTTCTTTAAAGTAATAACCACAGCTTTCCTCTAAGATGTCAGTACTATTCCTCCTCTTAAAATAATCCTAGACAAAACCTTCCATATCTTAATCAAATTTTCCATCTGAACCTGTAGAGATTCACAAGAATTACATCTATTCCTTCAGAATTCCCTGTTGACTGATTATACATCATAAATATATCTCATCCCCTCCTGTCTTAGCTATTGATTCTTGAGCATCGTCTTCCTCTAACCTTGGCATATTAAAATTGTCAATATATTTTTCCTTTTTCACGTTCTCCTGGTTCTCCTATCTTCTGCTCTATATAGATTTTCAATGAATATGTCTGCTATCTCGATAGAGTCCCTAGTTATTTTTCCAGTCATAGGCTCCATACACATTTCAATACCCTTTTCTATTTTAGGTTCATAGGTTCATACTAGGCTATCTGCCCTAGGGCATTTATAAGCCTAGCCAGAATGTGTTTGGCTTTCGCCACCCATTTTAAATTTATTTTGCTATGCCCTTTTTCGAGGTTAGTATACTGTGCCTCTGTCTAACAGTGACACAGAAGTGATACCCGGGGTAAACCTACGATCTCCCATCCACTCATCAAGATTCCTCTTGAAGAGAGTCAATGAGGGACTCTGCCTAACCTGGACTGGGATTTTATTCCAGAGTGAAGGGAGCCTCTGGGTTATGAATCTGTCCCTCCAGCATGTCCTATTTATTTCAGTGCTGAGGTTCAAGTCTCTCGAGCGTAGCTCAATGGGATTTGGATTTTCTGAGGTGCAGCATGTCCATTAATTCGGGTTGGACATGGCTTTATACGTCAGGCACAGATCGCCTCTGAACAGGCGGTATGCCACTGAGTAGAGCTGGAGTTTCTTTAACCGGGCAGCATATGGCATCTGTTTGAGCCCTTTGATCCTCTTGGTGAGGTACTTTTGGGGTCTTTCCAGTTGCTGCAGGTGTCTGGTAAGATACATCCCAAAAGGGGCATTGTATTCAATTATGGGCCTGATGAGGGATGAGTAAAGAGGCACGATGACCTCCCCTGATCTAGATGTGAATCCCTTCATGACTAGGTGGGCTATATAAAATGTTTTTCTAACCACTTTGGCCACGTGGTTGTCAAATGAGAGATTGCTATCAACTTGGGTCCCCAGGTCCCTAATTACTTCTTCTGTACTTAATGGATTTCCACCTATGTGGTAATTTGTGGGCACTTTGTTTTTGCCAAAGGGGATGACTATACACTTTTTGGCATTTAGCTTGAGGCCATGGCTATGGCACCAGTTGTCTGTTTCTATGAGGCCCTTTTGGAGGATGCTTGTGTCAGCTGGAGAGTCGATTATGGTGCCCAGTTTGCAGTCATCTGCGAACTTGGTCAGCCACAGTCCTTCCGTGTTGGCCTGTACCTCCGAGAAATATATACCGAACAAGAGAGGTCCCAGGACTGAGCCTTGTGGGACACCACTTGTAACTGGTTTGGAGTCTGACATGGCTCCAGCAATTCTAACCATGTGGGTTCTGTCCTTGAGCCAGTTTGCAATCCATCTAGTGACATAGGGGTTTATATTTAAGCTGGTGAGCTTATCTATAATGCCCAAGTGGGGTATTGTATCGAAGGCTTTAGGTCCAGGTAGGCTGTGTGGACCACCTTCCCCTCGTCAATGGCCTTGGTGACTGTTTCAAAGAAATCAACCAGGTTTAAGAGGCAGGATCTGCCCTTAACAAAGCCGAACTGGGTAGGATCCAGTGTTTGTAGGTCCCCAATATCTTTATCTATGAGGTCCATGATGATCCTTTCCATAGCTTTGCAGACCAAGCTAGTCAGGCTTATGGGGCGATAGTTTCCGGGATCCGTTGAGGCACCACCTTTATGGAGAGGGACCACTGTTGCTGTACGCCACTCTTTGGGCACATATCCTGTAGTAAGGCTGAGATTGAACAGTAGTTTTATGTTTGGGTTTAGCTCTTCTTTGAGTTCATGTAGGGAGGGACACCATCTGGTCCCATTGATGCTGTGTTTTTGCTTTGGAGAGGGCGGCTCTTACCTGAGCATCTGAGATGTCAGGGGGGCAGCACTGTGCTGGGATAGATATTTGCCCTTTTGGTGGGGAGGGGGGGGGTTTGCACTGAACCTGTCAGCTAGGATGTTGGCAATGTCTGTGGGTTCGGTGTATTTTTTGTCATTTTGGACTAATTCTGAGCATATCTGGGAATTACCACCCAGGTTCCTAACATAATTAAAGAAAGCCTTGTGATTATCCTTAGTGTCCTGTGCAATTTTTCTCTCGAAGCTGGCCTTAGACAATTTTATGTGTGTCCGTAGTTTTTTGCTAATACTGATCAGTGATGTCTTCCCTTTTTGGGATTTTGCTTTATCATTTAGTAGCTTCCTCCTTCTATTGTATAGTTTGTTTATGGCTGGGGTCCACCAGACAGGACATCTGCCTTTGGAGGATTGGGTCTTGGTTTTATTTGGGATCGCATGATCCATGCATTCCTGAAGGTGTTCATAGAATGCATTTATAAAGGATTCTGCGGTCTGGCCGTATTTTCCACAGGCCCGGGGGCTTTGAAGGATTCCACCTCAGTTTTGAGGAGTATAAAATTTGCTTTAGAGAAGTTTTTCACTGTGGTTTTCTGGGCAGGGGTTGGGGTCGGGATGTGAATATCCAGTGAGATTAGTTTATGGTCTGATCTTACCAGTGAGGGATACACTTCTGGTCTGGAGCATAGAGTCCCCATGTTGGTGATGATCAGGTCCAGTATGTTTTCCCCTCTAGTGGGAGTGGTAACAAGTTGTTCCATAGCATTTGAGTTAATAAATTCTAGGAACCTTTGGGCTAGGGTGTTGGAGCTAGAGTAATGCTCCCAGTCTATGTTTGGGTAGTTGAAGTCGCCCAATATAATGGTGTTTGGAGAGACCTTCATATTTTCCAGTGTTCTCAGGAAGGCCGAGTGGGGTTCCTGGGTTTGGGAGGGTGGTCTGTAGCAGGCTATAAACTGGAAGGCAGTTTTACCCACTGTTAGTTGCACATGGATAGTCTCTGATGCTTCGTGCTTTGCCACCAACCTGGAGGTGTGGGTATCTTTGATGAATATCGATACTCCCCTCCTTTTGTGGTTCGGTCCAAGTTTTGGGGCCAAAAAGCATGGTATGAGGTATAACCTGGTAGTGCTGGGGTGCTCTCAGGAGCCCTGAACCAGGTTTCTGTTACTGCACAGATATCGATGTTCTCCATGCTAAGGAGAGTTTCGAGTGCGTGCATCTTGAGGTTTAGACTTCTGGCGTTGAGTAGCATTACTCTTAGTTTCTTATCCCTTGTGATACCTATGGAGGTGGGTTTGTCTTTTGAGCCTTGCCTAAAGGCACTATGGGGGTAGCAAGAGCCTTTGCCAATATCCAAAAGCCCAGGGGTGACAGGTGCAAGCCGTCCCTAGCGAAGCATCGTGGCTTGTCGAGCATATCATCCCAAGCTGACAGGCATTGGATCCCCTTTGAATGACACCAGTACTTAAGCCACTTGTTGAAATTGATCATCTTGTCTTCATATTGTGGCATCATTCTTGGTGAGGGTAAGATGCTACTCAAGGTCAGGGTCATACCGGCCTGGGCTACATGCTCGGAGAGCTCCTTTATGTCTCTTTTCATGTAGTCCAGGGAGGCACGTCTCAGGTCATTCACACCAGCATGGACAATGACTGAGTCATATTTGTACTTGCCTTGGAGTGACCTGAGTGCTTGTGTTATGTGGCGGATCCTAGCACCTGACAGGCTGCTCACCGTGACCCTCTCCTTGTTCAGCCTGGTGAGCGGGACGTCAGTGTGCCTGACGATAGAGTCACCTATTACAAGTGTATCAGGTGTGTTGTTTAGTCTTAAGGGCTGTGACTGTTTGGCACACTGGCTTTGTGAGATATGTGTTGCACGTGTTTTGTTTTGGGGTAGCGGCTGCTTGGGTGTCTGCTTTGGAGGTCTCTGCTGCTGGCAGATCTTTATTTAGAGCCTCCGAGTATGTTTTTGTGTGATTATGTGTTTGGTTTGCTGTCGTTCTAGGTCTATGTGAGACTGGAATTGTAGTGAGTGTGGTTTCCTTCTCCTCCTGACTGGTTATGCCAGTACTGAGTTGAGAGAGCTTAGCCTCCAGTTTGGCTATATGGTTGCATCTCTCACATGTGTTGGAATTTGTTGGGAGGAGGAGAGGGTTGTCTGTGTACATGAGGCAGTTGTAACATTGCCTCAAGATTCCCAGATTCACCAGCTGGACCGGAGAGGAGATTGACAACTGACCTTTGGGCATGCTAGAATAAAATTGGGAATTCCTTAATAATTGAAAACCAGGGCCAGTGGGGAGTGAGGGTGTAGTGCTTTTAATTTTTAGTGCTGACTTATATAATTGCTTTAGTGAGCAAGTGCCAGGTAACTTAAGTGCAATGTGCTACAGGTAACTTAAATGCAAAAACGACAAACAGTAACTTTCTTTCAAGTGAAACAAGGAAATAAGTACAGTAAGCAATGCAGATATCACTAGTGATCCACAGAAGCGCTGAGAAGCCACGTATTAGGTGGAATTAGCGTTCCAGGGAAATAACAAGCAAACAAACAACAAGCATATAAACAAAGCTATATTCAGCAGGCCTGGATCTAGTCTATGCTACAGCAAACAAGGTGTACCAATTTCAGTAAGATACAGTTCAAATATTCAGGCACTATAAACCTTTAACCAGAAATTCCCAGCTCAGAAGGGCAGAGTCCAGCCTCTTCTCCCACAAGAGTGCAGACCACAAACCTTCTTAATGTAAAATAACTGGCCTGAAGCCCAAATGTATAAGTCATTGTGCTAATAGCTTCTGCACTCTTGGGTTGTTATAAGAAAATACTTACTTAATAGTGACCTTTCTAAACTTATGCATATTATTGAAATACTCCCTTATTTATTCCTCTTGTTGTTCAGCAGGATTCACCATCATTTGCAATACATTAACCTTTGATAATACCTCTAAATAATTTAATCTTTCATAATACATTTAAATAATTCATATTTTTTCTTTCCCAAATTTTTTCTCTCTCGTTTCTACCATACGTTAAATGCCATTTAACCACTCCTCAGCTACCGCTTCTGAAGAAATTTGCACATTCCCAAGAAACTCTTAAATCCCTTCCACTATCCACACCTTAAAAAATCCTCTTAAAATAGGTAATTAGAAAATTGGCAATGCCACATATTTACTTGATTACTTATCTTAGTTGTTTTGGCGCATGATCTGAAATATGTATTGGAAGTGTTTCAAACCATTCAATTAAATATTCATGCTCCAGTGAAGTATGGTTTCTGTCTGTTCGAGCCCATGTTCGAGGCGGGGGGGGGGGTGGGGTTATTTTAAGTGTGAGGGATTTTCATTTTTTTGGCAACAGGACTATTAGAAGAAAGTGGAAAGATATTACCTTGTGGACAGCACAGGTAATTTGGGATGATTTTTTAAATAAAAAAAAAAAAAGTTATTTTTTCATCCAGATAATATAGCAGTGATACAGGTATTTTTTAAAATTTGCATTTGACAATTCTTGAGGAAGTTGGTCTTGAATGCTCTTAACATTAATGTTTCTTTCGTTGTTAATGATGTTCCAAGGAGACTGCATTGCTAATAGATTGTCCCATTTTTCAGTTTTACAGAGGCTTTGGTCCTGAAAGCAGAAGAGCTATCAGCAACAGGTCCATTCAAGGTTTGGGAGATTGCAGAATTGTAATGGGTGGTCAACTGAGTAGTTTTGGTCTGCTTCTCAAAAAAGTCATATGCTGCTACATTATTGCTACCTTTTAGGGTTTTTGGCTAATTATCAGCTGCAGGATAGGAAGCAGTTGGTGAGCATTTTAGAAAAGTATGTGGTGAATTGATGGGAGAGTGAGGAGTCCGTGAGGTCAGTTTGGGTCCATTTGACAGCATTAAGTGGGGCTGCCAAGTGTGCCAGTGCAGTGGACTTTACAAAGTGTTAGTTAGTCAGGAGATTGCTGAAAGGATGGGAGAGAGTGAACAGTGTGTAACTGGATGATAGGATGCATATTGGTGGGCATCTGTTGAAGGTGGTGATGCATAGAACGTGTCAATCCAGTATGAGTAGCCGGCAAGATTTACTTGACTACAAGGAACAGTTTGTTTTTAGAGCATTCAAGGTCAGGTATTGGTCATCACTCAACTATTTGCTATTTACTTTATAAGATATCAGGCTGGGGAAGTAGACACATAGTCCAACAGACACCTGTTTTACAGTACAACTTGGGAATAAAGATGAATGTTTATGCCAGTAGTTTGTTTGGCTTACATTTTTGAGAATCATGATTTGGCTGGGATCATGCTTTACCTGCCCTCCAGAATTTCTATACAGTACTCAGCACATGAGTGATTAGCACTGCAGTTGTATCAAGATGAACAGGATCATCAAAGTGTGTGATTTTTGGGCAAGGGGCTGCTTCTGCTATTTCACTGCTACACATAAGGTGGGCAGACTTTATTTTTAAATTCTCATTGGAGAAAATGTATGCCAATCATAAGTAGCTCAGACTATGCCAGTTTGCTGACCATTTGTAAAATATACACTCATATTTGCTTGAGTACAGCAACGTCTAGGATACTCTCTTGTAACGGTTTCTATCCAGGATTACTTGCTTTTGGTGTAATTAGTCTTTATGTCAGATAATACCATCCCCACCACTACAAACATGTTTCTGTCTATAACTGCTGCTCATTGAATTTTAATGAATCTTGAAAGAAATGAATTTATAAAATGCATATAACAATAATATTCAGTACCTATAACTAAATTCAAGACATTCCCTTGCTGCCGATCTCTGCACAGTCTCCCAAACATACTGTAAGTGTACCCTGCATGCCCTGCCTGTACCTTTCCACCCAGATATTTCCCTTACCATTGAGTTGCTAAAACCACCATGCTGTACTCACCAGGCAAGTACTAGCACCTCAGCCAGGCCTGCAAGACCAGCCATCCAATTAAATACACAGACAAAGACTTAGTGCTTGCCAATAAAAGTTTTGCATTAAACTTCACTACTGTGTGTTTTGGTCACCCTGTGTGGTGCGGCAGTAAGGAACATGAACGCTCCTCCCATCTCGCTATAATTTAGTCATTCCTTTTATTTTATGGGCAATTCCAGTTTAAACAGCTCAGTGTTAGGAATTTTGCTGTAAACCACTGTATTTTACATTCACACTGTAGTTTTATTTCTACTCAGTTAAGTCTACTAGACTTGCAAACCAAACATAAGAATTTATTTCTACTCAGTTAAGTCTACTAGACTTGCAAACCAAACATAAGAATTTTAATTTTCTGTACCTTTTCTAATTGTTTTTCTGCCTGCACACAAGAGATATCTGGGCCAACCCACCTCAGTCAATCAGAGGTGACTTACCCCACCTGAATTCAGGGCGCCATTTTCAATCTACTATTCCCATGCTGCCAATCTCTGCACGGGCTCCCAAACACACTGTAAGGTAGAGCTGATTTCTTTTTGTTTAAGGCTGCTCAGCAATCCTTCAGTTCTTGTATACACTGAAAAAATGGTGTTATCCAACAACCTTTTAACCGTATGATGTTATGTGTGTATGAGAGACTTTTGTTTTTAATTGGCATCTTGTACCTGTACACTCAGCACTGTGTACACTGTTGGCTTCTCATTACAGTTGTCTGCCTGCACAGTTCTCCGACTCCAATTTTAATGAACAGTTCCTGCTCCTGATTATTGCTTGTCTCATTCAGGGCAGACTGATGCATAATAAGGAATTTGTTAACACTGACTTTTCTGTAAATATCTGTAGATGTACAAACAGGTTCTTCTATGTGTATACCTGAATATACTGCAACACCAGTGAGAACTAGTGACTATAGAATCAATCATTTGTATGCTACAGCAATCTTGATAATCTTCTATGTTGCAACTGCATAGTGTATGCTTTAGTGCTTAGGAGCATAAAATGCTTAGTTGCTCACGTGCTTTTGTTCTCTAAGCTGTGTCTTTGAGTTTTTAAATACACACAAAGGATTGGGATTTGAGAAAGTCTACTTCTGCTTGTAACCTTGCAATCTTCAGCACCTGCTGTTTACTTAATCTTAACTTATTTTGTTTGTCTTTGTTCTTTTCTTTTTAGTATGCCTTGCTTGTCCTGCCCGTACTTTTCCTGCCAGATATTTCACTTACCACTGAGTTGCTAAAACCACTGCTCTGTACTCACTTAGCAACTGCTAGCACCTCATCAAGGACTGCAAGATCAGCCATCCAATTAAATACAGAAAGACTTAGCATATGCAAATAAAAGTTTTACATTAAACTCTGTTATTTTTGGCTAGTTCATTCACTACTGCATGTTTCGGTCACCCTGTGTGGCGTGGGAGCAAGGAACATGAACCCCCCCCTCTCCCCTCTAACTATAATTTAATTCTTCCTTATATTTTGCAGGCAATTGCAGTTTAAATTGCTCAGTGTTAGGAATTGTGTTGTAAACCACTGTATTTTATGTTCACACCATAATTTTACTTCTACTCATTTAAGTCTACTAGACTTGCAAACCAAACATAAGGATTTTATTTTTCCATACCTTTTCTGATTGTTTGTCTGCATACGTGCAATTGATATCTGGGCCAACCTGCTCCGTTCACCCTCACTAAGCTCGGGCTCACTCCACTCCACTACCCTACCCCCATTCCCACACACCCTCTCTTTCATTACATTTATACCTAAAGACACAACACCCCTTTTCCTTCTTCCCCAATCTTCTCATATCCCCCACCTCTCCTCACTCCACCCACCTCATTAGCCCTACCCTTCACTACTCATCCAATCATCTACTGATCCTAAGATTCAACATTCCTCCCACAGCTTGCCTCCCCTAACCTACACAACTGCACTTCCCCTTATTTCTCTGAAACCTCCTCCAACTATGCTGCATTACTACTCTATTTTCCTACTACTCCATTCTATCATCCTTTTTCTTCCTAGCCTATAATGCCACTGACCTCCATAATTATGCCATCAAATACTATTGCTCACCTACGCAAACACACAACACCCCTCAACCTCCAAACAAACCATATAGTCACATCAGCCGACAACTATACTCTTTTTTTCCTTCTCTCTTCTTTACCATCTTAAACATATAAAATCCTGATACCCTCAGATGCCCACTTTCAGATTCCATCTCATAATAACCAAACTAACAAACCTACTGCTACACTCCCTAACACATATTAAATTACAAGCTGATATCCATCCCAACCCAGGTCCAAGCTATGACTTACCTAAAACTCAACAACACCTCCCAACCCTGATCTTAATAGTGTAAAACCACAATACCTCTGGAAAAATATATATACATCTCTACCAATTTCTTCCAAATCTGATCTACTAATAACGGACTTTAATCTCAGAAGCCTTGTAAATAAAATTGCATAATTTCATGCTATCTTGACCACCTACTTCTGACATAGCTGTTTTAACTGAAACATGGTTAAAACCACACATCAAAGACCCTGAAATTAGTCTCAGCAGTATAATATAACAAGATAAGATAGACTAAGCAAAAGAGGTGGTGGTGTAGCTGTTATGTTCAAAGACTTTCTAAAAGTGGAAAAATTAAATGCTATTCCACCAAGCCCTCCCCGGTGCAGAAATACTCATTACATGGCTACAAATTAATCCTCACAAAGCCATGATTATCATAGCCATTTACCTGCCCCTGGAAAACAATCTTCCCAAGACAGAACTTCCACTTTCTTGGTCTGCCTCCACTTTCAGTCAAGAAACTATCATCTTAGGTGACTTTGATCTGGACTGGCTCTCCTGCTCTTCTAACTACCCTACTAACTTTATCAATCTTTACAACTATACCTACATTTCTAACTGTCCCACTTGCACCGACAAACACTCACAAAAAGAGTCATTACTTGATTGGATATTAACCAACAAACCAAACCTGATTTCCAAGATGGCTGCCTTCCAATCAGCATTAGTGACCATACCCTTACTTTTCTACTCAGAAAAAGAATTCAAACCCAGTCATATAGTCCCTTCAAATATACCCCCTGTAAGAAACACTTCTCCACCGATACTTTCAATCTATTGCTACAGCATTGTGATTGGTTACCATTAAAACGCCTAAAACTGGACCTTGCAGTAAAATTCTTTAATACCAAATATCTTGATATACTAAATAGTCACCCACCAGAAAAATACACACAAAATCCAAACAGTTAGCATGGCTTTCTAATGACACTAAAATTCTTATCAAACAAAGGGATAGAGCTGAGGCTATATACCAATCCACCAAAAACAAAAACAATCTCACCTCTTATCAGCAATTAAGAAACCAAACAAGGAAAGGTATACATAATGACAAAAAATACTACTTTCCAAACCTGTCAACAAATGTTCCTACACAACTCACAAAAGTTCTGGCAAACCATAAACTTCCTTCTTAAGCCTAGTCATACCTCCACCCCCACCCATTACACATCCAATACCTCTGAATCCTTAGCATCTCAATTCGACACTCATTTTATTAGCTCTATCACCTCCCTCCTAGATAACTACCAAAATCTACATCTCACAGTCCCCTCCACTTCCACTATAACCACTAATTCTTTCTCCTTTGAACCTGTCCAAACTACATACATGAAAAATCTCCTCAGCAAGGTAAAACCCTGCTGCCTTGGTGCCGACCAACTCCCCAATGAATTCTCAAAAATAGTTGGTCCATCTATCACTTATCCTATCTCTATTCTAATCGATCGTTCTATCTCTGAACAATATGTACCTCACCTCCGGAAAATCTCTCCCATCATTCCCCTCCAGAAGGGCGACCCTTCTAGAGATATCTCTAATTACCAACCTACTGCCATCCTCCCATCCATAGCTAAAATCATAGAGAAATGTATTCACCAACAAGACTTGGCAATTTTTCTAGACATGTCAAAAGCAATTGATCCTGTCTCCCATCAACTTTTCTTAACAAACTTGCCACTTACAATCTCAGTTCATCATCACTTACATGGTTTCATAGATAACTATATAACCATAAATAGGCCACCAAATGGGAGAAAAATCTCTCTCCTCTACTGCCAGTATCCACTGGAGTACCCCAAGGGTCCATACTAGGACTCCTCCTCTTTATCCTATTTACCAACATTCTAAATTCAGCAACCTGACTTGCTACAATCATACAATAAGCAAATGATACATCTCTTATCTGGTCTGCCCTTTCTCATCAAGAACTTCAAAATGTTGTTGGTTTTCTTTCGGCTTTTCCCAGTTAGGGGTCGCCACAGCGGAACTCCGGTCCGATAATGATTGGCAGTCGATTTTTATGGTGCCGAGGTGCCAGCCCGATGCCCAACCTTCAACGAAGGCACGCCCATTCATGCATGTCTTTCGAATGCCACTCAACTGGGGAGGACATGCAGACTCCACACAGAAGGCGGTCCAGCCATGAATCAAACGGGAGAACCTCTTGCTGTGAGGCGACAATGCTACCGTTGCACCACCAAGGCTTTTCACCAAGAACTTCAAAATAAGACTCAAAAATCTTTTCAGGCAATTTAAACTTACCTATCTAACCACCAGCTCATTCTAAACCCTAATAAGACTAAACTAATGATTTTCACGAACAAACCTTCGAAGCCCCACTCTCCACCACTCTTCATTCACTCTGCCAATGGAACCAAAATCGAGCCTACAAATCACACCAAACTCCTAGGTGTTACAATAGATGCAGGCTGAAATTTGATATATATATTTCCCCTAGCAATCAAAAAGGTCCTTGTCAAACTCGGACCTCTATACAGGGCCAGACCTTTCCTAACACACCAAGCCAAACTAGTCACAGCTAGATCTCAACTTCTATCTACCCTTCTCTACTGCTCACACATTTTTACAAAATTGCTCAAGGCCGGCCTTAATAACCTAGAATCCTGCTATAATAAAATAGCTATGTTTGCCAGCAACCATCCCCATAAAACTCATCATTGTTCTGTTCTCCAACAACTGAACTTGCTTGGAGTCCCCAACCTGTTAACATTAAACCATCTTACCTTCACCCACAAAATCATTCACAAACCTAGTCACTGCCCTGCACTTTCCACCCTGGTCCAACCACATGTTAATACTTGGTCCCTTAGGTGTTCGGACGGATACTGCTAAAAATAACACAGTCTCATAACTACTATGGTGTCTCCCTCTATTCAAATAAAATAGCCAAGACCCGGAATGCTCTCTCTTAACACATACAAAACTCTCCCAACTACTCTTTCTGTAAAACAAAAACAAAAGAATATCCCAAATCCACCTGGCTATGCCCCTGTACTTCTCCCGGATAATTTTTCTCCCTCCTAGTATGTTTGCAACCCTCTCAGCACCCTTAAGATGCTCAGTTCTATTCCCTCGCCATATGAGTTTAAACTTTGACACAAGCCCTGTTAGACTTTTAACTACTGCAATAATCAATGTATCTCTGTATTATCTATGACTTATGTCACTATGTAATGTTTCTTTGTCTGTCAATTTTGTTAATTATGTTTCTTTGATTTTGTTTTGATCTCTGTTAGTTTTCAAATACTCATTTATCTACAATTCAGTACATGATATGCTCTATGTTGTGCTATTGCAGTAACTTTTCTTAGTTACCTTAGTAAATATAATACTACTAATGTATAAATTTTTAGCTCATACTAATTGTACTATCATTATTATTGTTTGTGGAGCTTTTCTCCCCAGGTCTCTGCTGAAAACGGGTTCCACGGCCCAGTCAGACACTACATGGTTAACAAATGTAAATAAATAAATAAATAAATAAAGTACATTGAAATACTGATTCTGATTTGTTTGTTTTAAGTTCTTCACTGCTGCTGGATTTTTTTCAATATTTTTAACATGTTGAGCCATGTATAGACTATAGACAAAAAAGGTATAAGCTGATAATATTATGAACCACAAAATATATGAGTTATACTGCACAGTATTTGTACTGATAGCTGTCCTTGCTTATTAACAGCTTTGCATGCTAATAAGTGTTTTATAGTAGGCCTTGGCTTTTTCTTTAAACTTAACCTTTGCATTTAAACCCACTCACATGAGTGCATGAAGATTTTAAGACTTGTTGCAAATCTAGAATGAATGAATCAGTATCTCCATCTCTTTGGGGTTGGGAGGCTTAAAAGGGCAGTTAGCCTAGTACTAATCTATGAATCTATGAATCTATCCCATATGACAAACGACTGCAATCATTTGCTGGTGTGTGAGCTTAGTTAATGCAAAATGCTCATTTTTTCTCTTAAACAATCATTGCACTACCTCAAGCAGAGCACCTCATTATCCCTTTTTAAGCGCAACGTGGATAACTGGATGGGAAACAGAAAATACACCCCTGGGAGTCCACCCGTACCCCTGCTGGACAGGGGCTTTGGGGGATGACTTGTCTACACATGGGCTAAACTCTTGGCTGAGCTTATAAGGGCCTCAGGCCCAATAGCCTAGTAACTTTCTATGATCCTATGATTCTATACTATGAGGAAATGTAGGTAAATGTTGGATTGGAGTTTGAGGTCTTGCCTTTTCCTATGTAGTCTGTAGTTACTATGCCTGAAACAGTTCTGCTATGAAATATTGAAAGGCACAAACCTGACCTGCCTAAATGCCTAAAAGTAATGCCCAAAAACAGAAGGGCAAAACAATCAACTTCAGACATTTTAGCAATGGGCATGCCCCCATGAATTAATGTATGGCCAAGCCCTGCACACTCTGAACTGATATATATATATATATATATATATATATATATATATATATATATATATATATATATACATGTGTGTGTGTGTACCGACTCCATGGTCACACCAACTTGAACGTGGAAATCTCCTTAAGGAAGTGAATCATTGCCTGCACACTGTTTGAAATTATAGCAGTAATGATTTCCTCCTGGAAACATAAGTCATTCTGACTATTGAGTTTTTTTTTTCATTTGAACTAATGGATCTCTAGGAATTTCACCTTGAAAAACTGCAGGGAGGCTGCCCAAAACATTGATTTCCTTTTTTTCACCAGCAGAGCAAGAAATTGCATGAACAGTTTGTTTCATAACAGAAATGACACCATTTGTATAACATAGTAGAAGATCTATGTGTATACTTTCTTATTGATTTAGGGAACTGAATATCATTGAAACCATCTTTGGCCAACATGTTTAAAGTTTCAATTGACTAAACAGATGGTCATCAGGTGTGCACGATTGTACAGTTGTTAAGGTTGGGAAATATGCCCTTTTTCGGACATTGTATGATTTTGGAGTTAGCATACATAATTAGAAAGGGGGTGTGGGGTCACAGCCACCACATGGCATGTTCATTGGGGCATGCTCTCCTGCAAAAATCAATGTTTTATTCTAATTTTTAAACTTTTGGTTTGCAAGTGCTGAGATTTTGTTTAATGCATGCTTAGTAGCATGCCAGTATTTGCAAAGTCGACTTTCAGTAGACGATATTGAAAATGTTGATATTTGGGGCATTTACTCATTATCACTGGACCCACGCCAAAATGCAGATGGAAGCCGATTGGTACCCTATCAGAGTTCCACAAGTACCTCCATGCTGCGTTAACCCATATCCCTGCCACAACCTATCCTTGCTTTGTCTCAAGTAAATCTAAACCCCCTCTTAAGACCTGCTGTTCTACTACATCATTCAATACATCCCAGTACAATACCACCCTCTTGCTGAAGTAGTGTTTTCTTAAGTCTAATTTTAAACATTCTCTTTATAGCTGACAAACATCCCCTTCAACCCTTCCTCAAGTTTTCTCCTTGTTCCATTTGTCCATAAAATTAAAAGCAGCTGTCAGGACCATGCATTCCTTTGTCTTATTCTGTCTAATACAAGCATGCCCTAATTTCAGAGATTATACTTATGAACATCCATTTCATTCACCACTCTGAAAAAAATATGTGTTACATATGTTCTATCATTTTAATTTCCTTCCACATGCTTGATTTCTCAAAATACATGTTAAAAAAACTCCAGCTCTGGCCTTAACAATAAAAAAAATGAATATTCTCAACATTTTCTGGACTCTAACTTGTATTGTATTAGTGCAAGGGAATCTGCTCTGGATAACTGCAAAAACATTATGAAGATCATGTTAGTATAAGACCATATATCTGAAACATCAAAAATAACATTTTAACAACCTTTCCTGGTGGTATTGTGGATGGGAGTTATACCCATGAGCTCCACTGCTATTTACTTTTATATTCATGTCACTGTAACTTAAGATTAAGCCTTGCCCATTTGAATAGACAGACTTACATCTTCAGCAGCTATGCTTAAATGTGACATCCTTTGTTTAGAAAATTAATTTGTATCTTCTCTTATTCTGTGCTACTCCTTTCCATCATAGCAGTTCAGGTCCTATGTCTGGTCTACAGTGCTGTGGATTCACTCACCCACCAATAACGTTTGGAGTAGGCCAGCAGTCTGTTTTTGAAAATGGTTGATATTTAAGCCTCCAAAGTTGATGACATCTGACAAAAGTGACAGGATTAAATGAACAGAATAAATATAATATTGAGTCCTTTTCTACTTTCTTTTTTGAGTGTATGGCAAAAAAAATAAAAATTGAAAACCAAGAGCTTACCTCAATTTTCAGTAAGACTATAAGTGTTCCCCTTTTTAAAACTTCACTGCAAAGGAATACTTTTGACAAGTTGTAATGTAGTGCAAATCTTTATATTAGATTTTATCTTGAATCCATGAAAACCGTTGCATTATTTACACCCCTGCAGTATGAGACAGACAATGCTGACTGAAATTTATCACAGAAAATTGCTTGTCTGTCTGGATCCAAAGCTTATCTTTGACCTTCTACAAAGAAGTCAGACTTCTCTGAGACAAGTAAAGAGAGAAACAGCCCAGAGCATATGCTTGTTTTCCTTGTTATTCTGACGTCTGGATTTTTTAAGTTCTAGTTAATTTAATAGAGATTTTAGTAATAAATATCAAGGTGGGATTTCTGTAAATAAGTCTACATTTTCATTAGCTACACAATTTTCTGTAAAGAAGTGTATTCTAATGTATTGTCTTGGTGACATGCATGTATTTTATATGAAGACATGACCTGCACATGTTACTTTTTAAATACAATAATTACTGCAGCCAGTCTTGATTAATGGTTCTTCATTAATAGACATCCTGTTCTTCAGTTTCCACCTGCAGTTGCTGATGTTATCTGGAATCAATTAGTTGGTGTAATTTGATTTATTCCAACATGACATTTTTGAATTGAGAGTGTTACAAATAATCACCCTAAGACTGTAATAGTTTTTGCTTAATGCATAGTTTGTGTCCATGGGATTTTGTAGCTTATATGTGCAGGAATATTTTAGTATTGTAAGCATTACAATATTTATCTGTTAGTCATTGCTCATATAGAAATTGTTTACAAATGTCCTTTACAACCAGGGAAACAAATTAATGACATTTTGTTCAATTGTTGAAGTTCAAGAAAATTCACAGTCTAGAAATAAAACAGAGAGTTTAGACCTACAACAGCTCTGTGATTTTCCAGAGCCAAATTCATATCTTGAAAATTGATTCTGTCGAGTTAATACCCTACCATTCATGTTCAAAGATTTGTATTTATTTTACCAGTTAGTCTGTTTGAGTACAGAAACCTCAACATGAATCCTTATACATGATATAGACGGAATGATTTTTAAGAGATTTATTTATGTCTTTGAACATGAAACAACTGTATACATGTAATTTATCTCTAGGAAAATAGTACAAAAATTTTTGAATGTTGTTGTTGTGTCTTTCGGCTTTTCCCAGTTAGGGGTCACCACAGCGGAACTCCGGTCCACTAATGATTGGTAGTATTTCAATAATATTCAGATGTTCTTAACAAAATTATGAAGGGTTGAATTGTCATTTACAAATTTGAGTTCAGATGCTGAAACAAATTTAATGAGCCAAAATACAGCTTTATAGACCACTGATCATATTTGGGATGGTTTATTGCTGACCTTTGCATTTCATCTTTCCACCTTTAGATTATCTTAGAACAGGGTCTTTTGGAACCTCGAATAATTTAATTTGTGAGTGATTAGAGCAAGCAAAATAAAGAGCTAGAAAAGAGCTTCCATGTCCTACAAACAAGATGGCGAAAGATAAAAACATTTTCAATGGTGCCTTTCACTTAAAGTAGCACATCAACTTTAAATACATCACTTTTGTTGTATATTTTAAACACTGAACACAGCAGGTATTTTGCTATTCAAATCATTTAGATTGTGCAAGTTTTGTGTCTTTCACATTACACGAGGAAAAATACTATGAGCGGAGAATAATGCAAAAATACAAACTTCATGCTAGACGTTATCCAGATGTTCTGATTAATGATAGGCTTGAATGTAACTAAGAGTTTTTAAAGTATTCCTTATAGTTCAGTACTATGCTAACTGCCCTTGCAAGGCCATTTTAAGCTTAATTAATTATCCCTTGTGAGACTCAAACACTGCACTTTGTGTTTGTAAGGCAAACACCTTAACCATTAAGCCACCATCTCAACCCCTTGGGTTTGTTTTGAAATGATTATGGAAACCTAAATGAAAAACTATTAATCCATGTGGAGTAAGAGTTGTGTACTGTTGCTGCAAATGTAGAAGTAATTTACATTACAGAATCTACCCTTTGTTATTCATAAAATCTATCAACCAGATGCAGAAGATTAGCATATGTTGGAATGGTGCCATAGAGTAGAGTAGAGGGATAAAATCCCTATTGTCATTCAGATGACCTATGTTTGACTAGGGTTACAGACTGTGAGGGGGCTTTCAGGAAATGATGGGATTGG
>NC_056737.1:1489147672-1489150172 GCF_019279795.1 Protopterus annectens | reverse complement strand
TAAGCGAAAGCTATAAAGATCTAAAATGTGAAGTTCAGAATGTCATAGTTGGCCAACACATGCAAATGTAGCAGTAACGTAAAGATGTGTACATTCTGAATTATGCATGTTTACCTTAATTTTAGTGAGATCTCAGTGTTGGTATATATAAATAGCAGGGGGTGTGGGGGGTGCAACCCTTCAGATGGGGGGGTGCATGTGTATGTGTGTTAACTGGTTTGTGTTTTGGGAAAGTGTCGTTTTGGAAAAGTGTAAATTTTGGAGATTTACTGTTGGCAATTGGTATGGTTACTTCACTTACTTTACAAATAGGAAGAATTGTAGTGTTTATCATACCTCTCAACTGTCCCTGATTTTCAGGGACATCCCTGATTTTGACTCAAATTTTAGCTCTGTCCCTCTTAATCTCTCCTAAAACTAGTGACTTTTGGAGGAAAGGTGGTGAATTACACTTAATGAATAATGACATTAATTAAGAGTTATTGACTTCTTTTACTTCAGAAAATGTGTATTAATTCATATGCTCTGATTCTGTCAATGTTTCAAGTTAATAGCACTAATATTTTAAGTGTCCCTGATTGTCCCTGATTTTTTCTTGACTTGTCCCTGATTCTGTTGAAATTTGTCCCCGATTGGTTGAGAGGTCTGGTGTATATTTAGGGTGTTTGTTACAAGTGAAGTTTACTGTGTTTGCAGTTCATGTTTATTGCGGCAGTGGGGGATATGTGTTAGACAACTAAAATATTTTGAGTATGTCGGTTTCAACTTTGTCAGATTTCACTTATAAGAGTGTTCGCTTAAAACGTGTCAACAAAGATGTGTTTGACATTTTAAGCTTATGTTCTTATAATATAGACCCTCAGAAAATGCATGGTAACACAAAATGTTTTATTCTAGCAACTTTCTAAGTTTATAGAGCAATATTTCAAATGTGTCCCTTTATTTGGGGCTTTGTACCCCATTATTTTTGGTTTTGTCCATTTTTTTATGTTAAGAGGTTGAAAGGTATGACTGCAGGTCAAATAAAGTACTACTTTGGCAACCTTTAAGGAAAGTCTTGATAGCTGGATGGTCAAACGCATTTACATAAGGATAATCAGGTAAAGCCCTGATCAGTTTGAGAGGTGAGCCCTTTAAGTGTTTGCAAAAGGTGGTAAGAACTATTACATAGTTCAAATAACATGGGTATTGACTAGCATTTTTATTGTATTGAATTTGCATGAAACCTTTAGGCTTAAAATGACCTCCAGGTCGATAGCCTAGTAATCTCCTATGATCCTATGATTAAGTTTGTATACTTAAAAGTGTTTATGGGGAGGCAATTTATGGTCCCCGTGATCAGTTGCCTAATATGTTTCTATATTCCTATATTCATGAATTGAAATAGATAAAGCTTGCATGGTAGCTAACTAATAATAATTTTAATAGTGGCTCATTTGTGGTGGTCTTGAAATTTAAATGCAGTTTCTTCTGATAACAAGTAGCCCATCCTGTGCATGTTCTCTCAGCAGTAGCTACCTGTTGTTTACCATGGCCATATACTTATGTTATGATCCACTCTTTTAAGACATATAAATTCCCTACTTACTGTCATATTTGTTATATCTTCTTGTCTTACTATGTACATTTTGATCTTTTAACAAATGCTATTATATTATAAAGCTGTCTGTGCATACTGCCTTTGCATAACCTTTTACTGTTGCTCACAGGATAAGAGAAAATATGTCTTATCTTTTTAACAGTATACTCCCAATCAATATGCAGTGTTACAGCCTTTATGTATTTAGTTTGTTAGCTCTGTTGCTGGGCTAATCCTCAGATCCTTTGCAGCCATGATCTGGGCCAAAATTGGCAGCTACTGCATATCATAATGGAATAGCTGAAACACGGTATTATAATATAATACTGTAATACAATAATGGAATAGTGAAGAATACCATTTTGAGGGAAACTGGCTGTTAAAAAAGAAAAAAAAACAATAAATGTGTAATAAAGCATCTTTTGAATTTATTCTTTGACACAGTGGAAATAGCTGCACTGTTATTTAAGCTTTTAAGAAAACATTAATTTTAAGTTATAATTTATTGTTATGCTTATTGGTTACACAATTAACATTTACATTTAAATAAGATAACTTTAGGTTAGGATTGAGCCCCATTTAGGCAAAGTAGCCACGGCTTGGACATCTATGCTTGTGAAAACATTTATAAGACAGCAAATATCATGATATCTTAACAGACAGATAGACATTTTCTATTTTACTTCTAATTATTATAATACAGAGAGATGATAATATGACTAAATACAATAATGTGATATAAAACAAAATAAACTCTTAAAATATGCAGCAAATGCTCGTGTGACATTTTGGTGAAAAAGCTTAAACAAGTCTTGTGTTTTTAACATTACGCTGCTCTCAGAATGTAACCCTTTTACAAAATCCACCCATAAAATGAGGATATATTTATCTGATCAACAATGCTGCTCATTGGTTGATACT
>NC_056737.1:1489060172-1489142672 GCF_019279795.1 Protopterus annectens | reverse complement strand
AATATTGACTTCCTTGATGTGAATGCAACAAAACTTATTGATGGCTGTATAGCTTCTACATTATATAGAAAGCCCTTCACTAAGAATTCATTGGTTGAGGGCCAATAGTTCTCATCGTGGCCATATCATACACAATATTCCAACAGCACAATTTTTACATTTAAGGTGGATTTGCAGCTCCACTTCTGTATTTTTAGTGGATAGTGAAAAGATGAAGAGGAGTTTTATACAAAGGGGCTATAAGCTGGCAGATGTCATACGTGTATTCACCATTGCAAATAATAGGCCAAGGGAGGATTTATTGAATTTGGAAAGTAGTTTATTAAAAAGGTCTGTGGTTCCTAGCGCACCAAGATTAGTTACCGATTATGGAACTAATACATTTAAAATACACTAGGTTGTTAATAAACATTGGTATAATTTGACACTGGATCTGTTTTTTGCCCAAGGTTTGGGTGATTTTTGTGTATTTGGATTTAGGAGAAGTAAGAATATTTGGGAATATTTGTTGTTCAAGAAAGGATGTGTAGATAGGAACAACAGATTTAAAGTCAATATGCCACAGGGTTGCACTAAAAGATGTAAGCGTGTGTACTGTTAGGTGGTCTCTAAGACAGTTTTACTTCCATTAATATATCTAAGGTATTTGATATTAGATATTTCATTTCCTGCAACACTGATTGGACGGTATATATGGCAATATGTCAATGTGGGGCTTTCATTGTAGGTCAAACCTCTACACATTTTAAACACAGAATTGTATACACCTTACTTATATCCACTGTAAATGGTTAAAAAGTGCATTATATAAAAATCTGTTGGGTCATGCTGCAGCACACTTCATTTTTGAGGGTATAGATGTAGTAATAGGAAGACATTTATCAAAAGTATCTAAACATCATTTTTTATATCAAAAGAAAAACTTTGAACTATTAATATGGGTGCTACATATAAGTCTGACCTTAATGAACATTGGAAGTTGCTGTGTATTTAGCTTAGTTTAATTATGCTTTAGGTTTAAATATTTATCATGTTTTAATATTGGTTTACTAGTAATATATTCTGAGTAGTGTTGAATTTATGTACTGTCTTCTTAATGATTTATTAGTCTGTATTTTTGAAAGTACATTCTACTGCACTGATGACTTCAGGAGGTGAAGCCGGTATGCTTGATGTGCTTTTTACTTAGCTGAGTGGTGTGGTTTAACTTGCTGTTTTTTTCCAAGTATGCTTATTGTTTGGATGTAATTTGTAACCAGATGCCATTAACACACATATAAAAATTATTTATTACTGCACGTTTTTTGTGTTGTTTGTGGATTTCAATTGATATGTATGGAATTGGGTTTAGAGTGCTGATTTCTTTTTGGATACGGTATATGTGTATATATATATATATATATATATATATATAGATATAGATATATATATATATATATATATATAGATATAGATATATATGTATGTATATATATATATATATATATATATATATATATATATATATATAGATATATATAGCTATAGATATAGATATAAAGTTCAAAGTAACCGTTATGCATGCAGAAGCATTTATAGTTGTTAAATGAAATATTGGGATCAAAACAGGGGATATTAAAATGGCTAAAACATGAAATATATGATGGATGTCAGAGAAAAGTGTCCAGGTTTATGAATATCAGTGAGAGAAAAGTGCATGAGGGAGTGAAACATGTTCAGCAGGAGATAATGACAAGTCATGTAAATAAGATGTGCAAAAAAGTCCAGGTTTAGAGATCTGAGGAAAGATACGGGATGGCCATAAAAATGTGTTGAGAAAATCATATTTCTTCTGGGCTATGACATTTATAGTTAAATAAGAAGAATGTCAAGTTAAAGTAAACTCAGAATTAGTTAATGTCATTGTTTAGGACTGTTTAGCAAGAAAAGAATATCAGGACAGACTGGGAGACAGATGTATGCTTGGGATGTGCAAAGCTGTTACACACGTCCATGTTAAAAAGCATTAACAATCAAGTGTTTTAAATTATTTGATTACGTACTATGGCTGAGAAATAGGGCTGCCAACTTTTCATGCCAAGAATTCTGGATATGTATGTGAAAGCAAAATGCATGCAGAATAGAAGTGTGCATTTAACCCCCCTTGAGGGATTGTCATACAATATTACTGTGTGCAATCAAACATATTCTTTTGTTCTTCAATTTCAGCGACAGTGTCCCTTAATTCTGGACTGTCCAGAAAAATACTGGACAGTTGGCAACGCTACTGAAAACTCCATTCCCGGTCATGGACATTGCATTTTTTTTAAGTTTATGACCTGGCCTTACTAGTAGTAGAGGTCTATCAATGTAAGATGTCAAAATGTATTGAATTGTCCAGGTAGCCTGAACAGCAGCATGCACAGTTGATGATCTGGTCTCTCTTCTGTAGGTACATTTTCTGCTTTGTTTAGTGCATAACAATGATGCTTTCACTTTGGACCAAGAAGCAGGAATTTGCATATTCTGCTACAAAGCACTTGTAGATCATGTATGTTTTTTTTTTTCTTGACGAATATGCTTCAGTTAGTGGAAAAGGATAAGCTGTTTCTGGCATGCAATTGATTTGCAGTAGCTGCCCTTAGTTACAATAGCAAAGTATGGTATGTATTTTGAATTTATTGAATTTATTGTGCATAATCTTTTAGAGTTGTAAAGGCTCTAGCCACACTTTGGAGTTCTTAATGGCAAAGATGATTAAAATATATCTTTTGGCATCAGAGATAAATGATTTCATTCCTGTTTGAATCTGGTTGTTTTCACAAATGTCTTTCTGTTTTTTACTAAAGGACAATAGTTCATTTTGCAGTTATGTTGTTACAATTTGCTACTGTGCAGGGGATCAGTAACTAGCCAAGATATTTTCACATAATTCAAGATTTAAGTTTTTCTTGGTAGAAGATTTATGTAGGTGGAAACAGCAGTGTCCCAAGAATGGATAAATTTGGCACTGCAATCATTAAAGAGCCTGGTGCTGAGAATTCTGAACAATAATCCACCTAGAACAATAGCATTCATGTTGTCTGTGAAACGGGTTACGAATTCAAGAGCAGATGATATATGTGCTATACAATGTCAATGACTTTGGTCAGCTCCAAAGATAGAGTTAGTGCTAGTAAACCCTTATTAGTGGACTGAGCATCCAGATAGCCATCAATGTGCTCCATACACTGGGGAAACTGTGTTGTGGCTAGCATCTGTTAATACATCAGCTTTGCATTTAGTACTTATTTATTTTGCATTTCTTTACAAGGATAGTCCAACTGGGCAGCAAAGCCCTTTTTAGCAGAGGACCTGGGAGAAAATCTCCAATACAAAGCAAAGAGATACAAAGAGTTTTATCATTCATATATGGATGAGAGACTAGGTGGAATTCTTATGGACAGTTTTGAAATGATAGGTAGGGAGACTACTAATGCTGTCTTTCAAATCTGAGGCACAAACATATCTTATAAATGTATGGCAAGGATTTACATATTGATCTCATGCACTGTCCAATGACTGAGGTTAAATTAATCCTGGATAAATACTCCAAGATGAAGGCAACGGAATGCCAGCAGTTAGTTTTATTGTTTGCTTAATCCCAGACTTAGTACATTTTATAATATGCATTTGGTAGTATTATCTATGTGGTTTGCATTTTTTGAGCTGTGAAAATGGTTTGCTGTTTATTTGCAGCAAGCTGCAGTAAAATGCAAAACTGCTAAAAGCAAAGCACAGACTGCTACAATATTTTATTTTTATTTTATTTATTTATTTATTTTACATTTGTTGACCAGGATAGTCCGACTGGTTATATGTCCATTTTCAGCAGAGGCCCGGGGAGAAAAGCTCCAAAGCAAGTACAACAATTACATAACAATTAAATTAAAACATTTAAGAAATGCAATTATTAACAGACATAAGTAAAAACATTTTAAAAACAGATCAAAAAAAAATTTTTTTTTTACATATTTAGGTTGTGTAGGTTATGTACTTTTTCAGTAGAACACACAGAGAAGATCAAAGCAACAGAAGGTTTATTACTAAATTGGTTCCATGGAAAGAGAGCTTCAACCATAGAATACATAGAGATAAAACAAAGCAACAGGAAATAGGTATAATAGACTTTAACTGAGGTCAGGCAAGAGGAGATAGTCTCAGTCTGGATTGGTGCAAGGGCATAGCCATTGTGATTTTAGGAAGATTCTTAGTTGTTTCTTGAAAAGTGGGGTGGATGAAAGGGATGTTAGTTCACTTGGAAGTTTGTTCCAAGTGTTACCAACAGAGTTAGTAAACAGCCAATCCCCAGATTTGTTGTTGGATTTTAAGGTGGATACTAGTACCCTCTTGGCTGAATGTAAGGTTGTAAGGTTTTTATATGGGCTGATAAGGTTACAGAGTATGGGAGTATTTGTGGGATGATGCATGATCTTTTGAATGATAGTAAGTTGCTGGATAAGAAGCTGACTTTGCAATTCCAGCCATCCTAGTATTTTAAGATTTTGGCAGTGATGGGTTCTAAATAGGGCTCCAGTGGCAAATCTGGCAATGTTGTTATAAGATGTTGCCAATTTATTGATATTGCTTTTGGAGAGGTTTGTAAAAATTGGGGAGACATAGAGAAAGGTGGAGATTAAGTGAGTTTGGGCAATAGTAGTCCTAGCTGAAGCTGTGAGAAAGGGTTTAAGTCTATAAAGGAAACCAAGTTTTCTATTAACAGATTTAATAGATTGGTTTATATGTGTGTCAAAGTTGAGATTATGGTCAATTGTTACACCTAAAATTTTGGCGGTCGTGTCCGGAGCTATTTCAGTATCATTATTAGATAGAACTGTGAAGTTAATAGCAGGGGACTTCTGAGTGGGAGTAAACAATAGTAGTTTTTTTTTTTTAGGGTTAAGGAGGAGACAGCGTTGGTGGAACCAGTTTTCAACTAAAGTAAATACTTTTTGGGTATTGGTTTAACTACTGCAGTGCTACAGAGCTGCTTTCTTTCTGTGTGGTCCGCTACTTGTAACTTTTTTATCTTTATCTCTTATCATATGGCTCATATTGTCAGACAAAACCGTTATTTTATTTTTCAGTTCTTTGCTCATCTTTTCCTGCTAACATCATGTATCTGCCATGACCACTAATATTCAATTGTCCCTGCTTTTCTGGGGCAAGTGTATAGCTATGGTACAGCTGTCAGAGAGTTTTTTCTTAAACCATCCCATCCCCTGCACATGCCCACATGGTCTTAATGGTAAGATCTACAGGATGAGAATGCAGTGGCTTATGATCAGTTCTACAAATGATAATATCCTCAATAATCTCACATCTATTCAGCCATGGCCAATCCCCATGCAAGACTGTGGATGGAGTACATGTCATCTGTAGACACAACCCCAGTTCAGATTCATGTTGGCTAACAAATGGAAATTGCAGCCAATAAAATTGTTGAAAGCCACTCTCAGTAAACCTCAAAGTATACATTTTTTTCAGGAGAAGCCCCCTTATGGGAGGCATTACTGACACTCCCAACTAATATATACTAACTCTATGATCATACAGCAGTGAGGAAACCAGCAAACTCCAATATTAATGAAAGTGGCATTCATCAACATTACTTTGCAGTATCAGTACTCACAGAAAGTGCCTTTGTTCACATGGCTGGTTATTCTATCCTGGCACAGAGGAGGAAGCTCTGCTATGCCTGCATTTTTCTGTCTCCCTTGCTGAATGGTCCAGTGTTTGAGACCCTAGTCAGACTTGCATTGTTTAGGTTGTATTCAGGGATTCAACCTTTTATACAGAAGAATTAGTTATGAGGTATTATTTTCAGATTAAGGAGTTGTGGTGGTTTGTGGTGGTTTGAGAGGATCTGTGAGGATAAAACTCACAAACAATATGATGTACTTGTATTAGAATTAGCCCAGACTAATGGTCCTTTAGCCAGATTCCTTGTGGATGATAGATTCATATCCTGAGTAGTAAGGCAGAGATGCAGGTCAGATGATGAAATCTCACCATAGTTTTAAAGCACCTGGGTGGAGATAACACACAGTCAAGTGAAGGAAAGGCAACCCACCATTCTAGTGTGGGAGAGAGAGAAATGTGTGACCTCTTAGTAATTACAGACAGCTATCCACTCATGGAGAAGTCACATTGTTGTGACACAAAATTCTGCAGTAGATGGAAATGTCATCCACATCCACTGAAGATTGCCACCATGATGGACATTTTTGTCCCTCTTCTAAGCCTAACTGACAAATCCCTAGACCCAGTGTGAAAGATTGATGAAGTACACTGTTTGTAATGATGTACATATTACTGACATAGAGTCAGTTATCAGCATCACCAATCACGCTGTGATCACAGCTAACGTTGCAAGAGATTATGCTGGCATGGATACAATTGTAATGCAAGTTTCCTTCATTATAGCTCAGCTGTCTGGCCATTGTAAGTCCTTCATATATGTTCACATGCTCTTTCCGAAATGGAACTTTGTGCATGAATATTACAATTTTCACCAAAGACCATATATAGTACTTCTTTTACACACCGCATATATTTTTCTTGGAGTTTTCATGTACAATTAATAGTTATTATTTTTTTCCTGTGGTCATTAATGAAGTACCATAAAGATCTTCTGGTATGCTTGTCTCCTGATTTTGTGACTCTAAAGATTGTTTACTTTCAAAAGGCACTTTTTCTTAGCAGAATTCATCTTGTTAAACTCCTCAGCTTATTAAATTCAGCCTTATAGAAACATGCTTTTCTATGATCAGTTTGTTGCCTGTATTTAACTTTACTGTATAAATATTTTCTCATTTGTACTCAAATCTAAAAGTAGAATCAGAGAAAACTGAGTTTATAAAACACCCTTATCTGTTTGCTGAGGTCATGTTTAGGTATGCAAAACAGTATTGTTAAATTGATAAAGAATTACATACTAACATACCTCCCAACTGTACTGAATTACTTGTTTTTTGCTGAGTTTTGGAGTCCAAATAATGGGTTGCCACGATGCCCGTGTGGCACCACTTCATTTCTCAAATTTTCCCAGCTTTTTAAAAACATTTTTTCCTGCTTTTGAGCACGCGATGACGTCAGCTCCATCAGCCTGTCAGCAATGAGCTCAAGGGCACATGTGCACACATTTCCGGCTGTTAATAGCAAGCGGGAAGCTGGAGGGAAACAGTATGGTGGATAGTATAGCCTGCCCTGGAGAGAAGTCTGTAGAGCTGCTTTCATGGATAGAGCACCGAGTGGAACTGCTGGAATAGGTATAGCCTGGAGAGAAGTCTGCAGACCTGCTTTCATGGATAGAGCACGGAGTGGAACTGCTGGAAAAGGTATAGCCTGGAGAGAAGTCTGCAAAGCTGCTTTCGTGGACAGCGAGCGGGGGCTGCTAGAAGAGGTATGGTGGATAGACATAGCATATTAGCTAGTGAGTGAGATCATAGATACTATCTCAACAATTAATGTGCTAGTGTAGATCGTAGAAACATCTGTAAACCACAAGTTCAGTAGGCTAAAAACAGCTGCTTTCACAAGCTGCAGATTATCTCTCTGTTTCAACAAACTCATAACCCTGTCTTGTGTTTTAATTCTGTACAGTTATGTAGGTCATATACTACTTGCTATTTGTGCTTACTTACCAGTTTTGTTGTAACCCATGGCTTGTACTGGACAATGTTTGAGCTTACAAAGCTTTCTGTTTTTTTCTTCTTATTTATTTATAGGGGGGTTCACTTTCTTAGTTGTTTTCTTTCCTTCTCAGTTGCATCCGTTCTTAAGTTTTGTGAATTGCAGTCTGTGTATTTTTCAGTATTGATTGTTTATGATGTTTGTCATTAATCTATTCCATCTTTTAATAATGGAAACTTGGCAGTGCTTTTGTGATGAAGATTGGGAATGATGATCGTTGTTTCTGTTCGAGATGAGTTTGCTAGGATTGCAAATTGTCTTCATTAAACATGACATTTTTAAGATGGATTTCAAATTTTTCTTTCTTTTTTTTTTTAACCGTCTTGGTTGCATTCCATTAATTGACTTTTTTTATGTTGGTGGCATAGTATTTGTTTATTACTTCACTGATAAACCACTTTAACTGAAATGTTTTTATGCTACTTTCATCAGTGCACTGTCTAGATACAGGTTAGAGTGGGCCAATATTTGAGGTTGAAGAAGTCCGTGCTGGAGTTTTTTTTTTGTCTCTTAACTGATTGTTGCTGGGGGTTGATATATGTGTTGTTCTGTTAACATTCTGCATAAGCTTTGCTTCTGCACAGTATATCCACATGTTAAGCAACTGCAGAATACAAGGGAGGATCAAGGTGCTCTCTCTCCGTGTTTGATCCTAAGGCTTGCTTTACCCCGGGAGTGGCACCAATGTACCTTATGGACAGGGTAGTGAGTGCTGACCATTGAGTCACAAATATAGACCGTCTAACATGGCCAGTTAGAGAATATGGATATAACATAGCTAGGCTTATAAAGGCTCTAGGGTATGCTTTTGGGAAGAGACAACAGGGAGAACGTTACAGCACTTCTGGCACTGTACTTAACCTCTTCGATTACCACACTGATAGGTTTTTTAACAATCCAGTGATACTGCAGAGCTTATTTTCTCATGAATGGAGAGGAGTGTGTGTGTGTGTGTGTGTGTGTGTGTGTGTGTGTGTGTGTGTGTGTGTGTGTATCAGGGATAGATTATAAATGTAGATAAGAGATTCAGCAATGTTTTTTGTTCTTAATTTAAGAAGCCTTGGATGAAGTTTTGTAAAGCTTGAGCTTGAAAGTTCAGTTTTGATGTTAACAATTTAGTATCCTTAGTGGAAATAACAGAAAGGTGAAGTCTGGCTGCGTAGCCTTCTAGTGGATAAAGCTGTGTGGGAGTTTGGGAAATAACTGTTAGAGAGTTGGTTGGCAGGAAAAAGTATCAGTATTCTGGTGTACTAAAGATAGGAGGTAGGTTTTATAGTTGTTAAAAAAAATGGTGTGGTCATTTAGATTTCAGTTGCATGTGTTGGAAGAGTAATCAGCCATAGTGGAAAAAAATCAGTAATACTACCAGGCAGTTGTTTTGTTATCTTCCAGAATAGTTTATTATTTATTGATATTTGGTGATTGGGAAAGTCCAACTGGGTCAGGGACCCAGGGAGAAAACCTCCAGAAAGTTTAGAGTTTAGTTTAGAGTTGTTTGAGATGCAGTTTTGTTTATGCCTTAAAGTAGAGGGAGCACTTTTTGTGACAATCTTTTTTAATGAAAATTAGTGAGGTTATAGTTGTGCATTTTATACTTGTCTGTACATTTTATGATTACAGTAAAGTACGGAGTAACAGAAGTTAAACAAAACAGTAACCTGACTATAATAGTGAGGCATTCCTATGCATCATGAAAAATTTAAGTTAATCAGCCCATATGGCAGCATGGAACTCAGTCGTACATTATGTAGCCATATGCATTTTCTTTGGATGTGGTATGTGTTTCGATGCTGTTTCAATGAATGTGAGTTTCAAGGGAAGAGAAATTTTAATGCTAAGTCTATTTTCGTTGTGAGACAGTAATGCTTTGTTTAGCAGATGTCTATAAGTGTTTGTGGATTGTAATGGGACATTGGGATGGCTGCAGGGGGACTCTGGTGCCATATTATGGTTGTCTGTTCTTCAGTTTACATTTGAAAGTTGGTATCCCACAATTCCATCAAAGTGTAATACGTAATTATGTATGTAAATGTTATGTTAATCAGCATACAGATTTATACCTATTTGTTATGGCCCTTGTCCATATTTTTGATGTTTCCAGGTTGAGAGGTATGTATACTACAATTGTCTAAACATAGCTGTGAACGGAAGTCCTCTTAATTATAGGTTCATAGGTGTTTACTAGGCTAATGATCACAAGGGCCTTTTTAAGCCTAGCCATGCATCTCAAATCTCTGAAAAGTTCTGCTACCCTTGATAGGTGTAAGCAGGGGGTTGGAAGATATAAATTATTTGTTATATATGTTAACTCTCCAGTCAAATCCTAACAAACTGTGCTAAAAGTTACCATAGTAAGGACGGATTACCAAAATACATGATGAAAGTGAATGCAAGTCACTATTCTACCATTTTTGATGATAATTCTTAGAAGCAACTCTGTTCCCTTTGTTCCCTTACATTGTTATGCTCGATCGAGAACTACTTGGGTATACAGTAAATGTTATATTGTTGTTGTGTCTTTTGGCTTTTCCCGGTTAGGGGTCGCCACAGCGGAACTCTGGTCCACTAATGATTGGCAGTAGATTTTTACATGCCGAGTTGCCAGCCCTGATGCACAACCTTCAACGAAGGTACACCCATTCATGCATGTCTCCACACAGAAGATGTTCTAGCTGAGAATCGAACAGGACAACATCTTACTGTGAGATGACAATGCTACCGCAGCACCACCACCGCAGTTATACAGTAAATGTTATAATGTTAACAATACAAGCATGCTTCAATGACTTCATTCATAAATCCTTTATAAATCCACACTGACATGCACAGCCACCTCTCAAGTCATTCATAAAGTTATAGTGACATATAGATTCAGTGCTGCCATTTCATTCACAAAAGTGGCTACAAATGGTCATTGCTTCTATGGGGATTGCAGCTTCTCTCTGTGTCTGCATAGGTCTTCTCCAGGTGCTCCTGCTTCTTCCCACCGTCCATGTCAGTTGACTGGCTACACTAAATTGTCTTGTATGTTTATGTATTGTACTGCCTTTGCACCTGTGGCCTGGGTCATAGGTTCATACTAGGCTGTTGATCCAATGGACCATTTGTAATCTAGCCACACAATCCCACATTGAATTTGCCTAGACATGGAATTAATACAAAACCATGAGTAGGATGAATTACTTTTGGACCTAGTTACCTATAATTTCCATAAGGATTTGAGGGACCAGGTCAGACCAAACATAATGAACTATTTTGGACCTAGTTATGTCACCTTTCAATGAAAGACAGAGGGCCCAGACTAGTGGTGTACTTACGACTGCACATCCAGTCATATAGGCTGTGCTTAAAAAGGGGCAGGTAATTACTATGTTTTACATGCAGGGGAGCATTATCCATGAAGGAGATATTCCATGTGATAGCTATCTATCAATCCAGCAAGTCCTATTATATTGCTGGGGGCTGTATATGTGAGTGTGGATTTATAAATGAACAGACTCACTGAAGTGTGCATATAGTGGTAACGATGTAATATTTACTTAATTTATGAAATATAAAATTTATATTTCTTCAATGTGTTTGCATCTTTTTGAAATAGTTTTTTTTTTCTATGTATGTTTATTATACTTTGTTACTGTCTGCATGGCCCAGGTTGTGGCTGAAAAGGGTCCTTGGACTAGTTCACCTACCTGGTTTACAAACATTAAATAAGTACATGCATATGTACATAAATAAATGCATACATACATACATAATGCTGTGGAAGGTAAGATCTACTTACTGGGTGTTTGGTGTTTAGGGTGTTATTAGTCTGGCTTATGAAAAACTTTGCATAGGATGGGATCCTTCAACACTCTGTAGACTAAGCAAAAGTCCCACTCTTAAAAGTTAGCAGGACATGGAAAAGAGCTAGAGTGCTTTAAGGTAGTCAGCGTAGCTTAAGGTAGACATGCTGTTGATTATCTTAGTAGGGAAATGCTGTGGTGTCTCAAACTGGGTCATGTGCTTAAATAAGTACTTACCAAAGGGGGCATTATATTGAATAACTGGTCTGAAAAGGGAGGAGTAGAGGGGGATGATGACGTTCTTGGATCTTGGATATATACCCCTAATGACCAATCTGGCTATATAAAAAATTTACTAACAACAATGGTAATGTGGTGGTCATAGAATAGTTTATTATCAGTGAAGTACCTAATGACTGAGTCGATTTTTAGGGAGGCATTTCATATATAATATCAGGATGGGTGGTTGTGTTTGCCAAAAGAAAATGAAAACAAAAACAAACAAACAAAAAACAGTCTTGTATGGTTTTTAGTTTGAGGACATCATCTAAGCACCACTTGTTAGTATTTGTTAGGCCCTCCTGGAAGATCCTGCGGTCAAGCTCAGGTGTTTATTACAGCTCCCAGTTTGCAACCATCAGCAAACGTTGTCAACCACAGGCCTGTAGCGTCAGACTTTATGACAAGAATCAGATACCAAAGGAGTGGCCCCATTGCAGCTCTCTAGGGTATGTTGCTGGGAACTACTCTTTTGGTTGAAAGTGTGCCTACTACACTAATAGACTTTGTTCTATCGATGTACCAGTTTGCCGTCAAGCAGGTGACATAGCTGTTTACATTCAGTTTGATTAGCTTATTAGTGATACCAGAATGTGCAATGGTAACAAAGGTTGCGTTCACATTCAGTTATGCAGTGTGAACCAATGCCTTGGTGACTTATTCAAAAAAGTTCAGCAGATTCAAGTGGTAGAATATGCCTTTAACAAACCCAACCTAGACTGGCCCCAGGTTTTGAAGACTGACTATGTTTTTGTTAATTGAGTTGCATAATGATGTGCTCCATTGCATTACAGATCAGGTTATCGAGGCTTAAGGGTCTTTAGTCTCCTGGATGAGTAGTGCTTCCCTCTTCTTGGAGTGGGATGACTACAGCAGTTCACCATTTCTCTGGCATGAATTTTGCGGGGAGGCTGAAAATGAGCAGACTTAATAATGAATCAGCCAGACAGCCTGGCACCTTACCTTGCCAATGGAGCTAGTGATATCAGCCTTGCAGAGAGCACTTAGGCTTTCTATATGGGACAAGAGACATAGTGCTAACCTTGATAGAGATTAACGCAACCCAGTTTATCAAGAACCAGACATTTGGAGTTCAACTGTTTATGCAAACTTTTGTTTATAGGGTAAACTAAGGGTACACTAAGGCACTGTACGAGCACATCCACTCATGCATGAATCATGCCATCCCAAATAGAACCAAGATGCTCTCCTCCAAAAAAATTAAGCCAATCTGGTGGTCCCCTGCCATAAACAAACTTTACAACAAAAGGAAGAAAATGTTGCAGAAAAGAGGAAAATCCCATGATGCAAAAAACTCCCTTACCAGCCTCAGTAATAAGCTGAGATCCCTCATAAAATCCTCCAAAGCTAGTTACAAAAATAAAATTGCCAAAGATTCCAAAGACAACAACAAGGCATTCTATAACTATGTCAAGAATCTAAATGGCAATGCTCAGATTTGCTCTGAGCTACAACAGAATGGCATTAAATATACTGATCCCAAGGATATTGCCAATATCCTGGCAGATCGATTCAGTGCCAACTTCACCCCCTCTCACCCTCTAAATGGCTCATCTCAATACCGGAAAATTGCCAAATTCCAGTAATAACAGCCACACAGGTAAAAAACAAACTCTCCAAAGCTAAGAATACAGCATTCATGGGACCAGATGACATCCCGGGCTGTGTTTTACATGTACTACAAAATGAACTGACACCTCACCTAAGTGTCATGTTTAATCATAGCCTCACCTTAGGCTTCATGCCCACTGAGTGGTGCACAGCCACAGTTATCCCACTCCACAAGGGGGGATCCCCCTTGGATCCCAGGAACTACCGCCCCATCAGTCTGATGAGCCTGATCTGCAAGGCCATGGAATGTATTATCATGGAACTTATAAACAAAGACATTGGCAACCTTCAAACACTGGACCCCACCCAGTGTGGGTTCGTGAAGGGCCAATCTTGTCTCCTGAACCTGATTGACTTCTTTGAATCAGTGTCCAGAGCCGTAGACGAGGGTAAGGCGATCCAGACAGCCTATCTGGAACTCGCCAAGGCCTTTGACACCATCCCCCACATTGGAATCATAGATACATTTTCTAAGCTGGGCATTAATCCCTACGTCACTCAATGGGTTGCCAACTAGCTTACCGACAGAACCCACTTTGTAAAAGTAGCTGACTCCAAATCCAGCTCGATGCAAGTGACAAGTTGAGTACCTCAGGGTTCAGTCCTGGGACCACTCTTGTTTGGCATCTACTTCTCTGAAGTACAGGCCAATACTAAGGGACTTTTGCTAACAAAGTTCACAGATGACTGCAAACTGGGAGCCATTATTGAATCTCCAAATGATGTGGTTACTCTACAAAAGGGCCTTACAGAAATGGATGCTTGGTGCCAGAGCCATGGGCTCAAGCTCAATGCCAAGAAATGTATAGTTATCCCCTTTGGGAAAAAACATGTACCCATGGATTACCACATAGGTGGCAGTACACTAAACACCAAAAGTGTGATAGGAGACTTAGGGACACAGGTGGACAGTGGTCTCACCTTCAATAACCACATCGCCAGGTCAGGAAATCCTTCTATGTGGCACACCTCATCACTAAGGGCTTTTCATCCAGAAAAAAGGAGGTCATTGTCACACTGTACTCATCCCTCATTAGACCCAATTATAGAATACAATGCCCCATTTGTTATGTACCTCTCAAGACACCTGCAACAACTGGAAAGGCTGCAGAAATACCTCACTAAAAGAATCACAGGCCTAAAGCAGATGCCCTATGTTGACCACCTTAAAAAACTCCAGCTATACCCTGTCACATATCATCTACTCAGAGGCGATCTCTTCTTAACATACAAGGCCATGTCAAACCTAGAGCTGTTGGACATGCTACACTTAAAGAAATCCCAATCCCTCAGAGCCACATGCTCCAGGGATCTAAACCTTGCCATCACAATAAACAAAACATGCTGGAGGCATATCTTTCCGACTCAGAGACTCCCCAGACTCTGGAATAGACTGCCCATACATGTCAGGCAGAGTGCCTCTTTGGCCCTCTTCAAAAGGAACCTTGATGATTGGATTGGAGAAAGGAAATTCATTCCGGGGATCATGTCAGTTGCCCTGCTAGACAGGGTGGGAAGAAATATCCAGGGAATTTTTATGGCTAGGCTTGTATAGGCCCTAGGGCCGAAAGCCTAGTACCAGCCTATGAATCTATGAAATTCACTAGGACATATGAACCTGCTTTCATGGTGACATTGGATTTTCCAGTGCAATCTGTTGCACCAGTAATCACTGCAAGTTCTTGTTATCATCATGAGGATTGTAACATCTAGCTGTAAACCTTAGTTTACCTCACTCAGTTCTATTGCCATTTTAAGCAGAGAAGTGTTTTATGTATGCTTACTCATGCTCACATTATCCGGTTATTTCTTTGTTTATTTCACAGGTAGAATGACTGTTCCAGTGTACATCTTCAGTGAAATGCTGTTTTCACTACAAACTGGATTAAGGTAACATAGTAGTATATTTGAACACCCGATGAAGTAGATGAACATACATGCAACTGTAATTATGTCCACTGATTTAGTCACATCAAACTGAGTAGCATTAATGTTGAAAAATCAATATCAGTTAAAACAGCAAAACTGAAAATCAGTAGTCTGGATCAAAACGTATGAACGAAAACACAATAAAAATAAGTATAGCCCAAGATATCAGTGTAGAGATGATTAAGTTATACCAGCTGTGTGACTACAATATCCCACATCCAGCAAATTAACTCCTGGTGTTCTATAGAGGGACTCAAGGCATTTCCATCTTCTGAGTGGTCAGCAACTGCATGTGACAAAGGTCATAAGGGCACTGCCAAATGTATATAAAGGGGGTTACTGATTGTAGGATGGCTTCCAGAAGATGAACAAAAGGATCTTAGGATGGTTTTGAATCTAAGCTATTTTTGCAAGGAAGGGGCATCAGTTTATTATCAGCAGTTTGCAAAACGAATGAGCAGTTCATGGATGACAACTTGCAGGTTAGTGTTGCCAGGACCATGACAGTTTTGTGTTTGATAGATAGCCACTTTGCCTTCTTTAAGGTGACACTGTAATGCTCCTTTCTAGGAGAAATCTATATGCACCAAAAAGTATCATTTAGTGCTGTCTGCAGTGTTCCCAGGTTGGTCTGAAGGATAGAGGTGGAGGTAAACAGAAGTACATCCACAGCAGGAGACATTTGTCCAGTGCTTTCCTTGTATTACTAGAGACAAATGCAGTAATCTTATAACAAGATTTAAGCATGCCTATTGGTGCATAGACTATCCAACCTATATAACTTAAAACCTTCATCTTGACCCTTTATAATCACTAAAGTATCAAAAATATGACAAAATAAAAACAATGCAAAATTTTAATAGAAGTCTAAAATGTATTAAGTGCTCTCATCTGGAATTAGCACACTTCATCAGGATACTTTACTTCAGTTGACATAATCAGTTATATCAAACAGGTCATACTATGTGACTAACATAAATCAAATCCTTAAATACACAGACCACTCCAAACCTCTATTGAAAATAACTAAATACTAAAATATAAAAAAATGCTTGATAAACACGCACAAAAAATGAAAAATATATAAATGTGATGATAACATTAACCTTTGAAATGACTTCACCACTCTTAGATTAAGGATGCACCACAATGAGGTTGCATTGGTTAACCTTATATGTGCCGTAGAGAACATAGCCTTTGATTTACAGAAACTGACGGTGCCTCCATAGTTATGGAGCTGGTCAGGACCTTTGCCAACAGATTCTGATAGGGAAGGCTGAGGACCAGTTTTTGTACTTCTAGAGCAGCATTTGCACATATGAAAGAATATCGGATGGTATCACTGAATACAGAGTAAAGCACAGGCACAACACAAATCCTTGTGGAACTCCTGTTGTAACTGTACATTATTTAGATGAGGACTGGTCTATCCAAAAACTCGAAAGGTTCATTTCTTTAAGTAACAACAGAACCATTTCAAGGTGGTCTTGATTGGCAAGCAACTGTCTAAGCCCAAAGTGGGACACAATTAATATAGAGCACGTTTAGATAACTGACTTTCATCTACAGTAGAACTAATAATATTAGCAAGAGACAAGAATGCAGAAGATATACTTTGTGCCTTTGGCAAGTTATGCTGTTGTGCAGAGAACAGGCTATATTGCTCCAAATAATCCTTAAGCTGAACAGGTACTACTTTTTCCTGCACATCAGGAAGATTTTTCCAACTCAATGAGGCTGCTTTTTCGTAAAGGGACTACTGTATCTGTCATCCATAAGTCACTAATTGCTATTGAAATGTTAATAATATGAGCAATATGAATAGCTATGGTTGTGATGCATATCTATATAAAGCTAGTACATCTGGCTTTATGTTGTCATAATTATGTATAGCTTTTATCCTCTGGTTTTAGCTTATAATAAGCCTATAATTAAATAGTCAACATAGTGCTATATATAACCAAAAAACAAATGATTCTTTGTTAGATAGAGTGTTGCTACAGGTTTAAAAACAATGCTAAAATGGATAGCAAAGGCTTCTGCCACTTGTCTGTAATATGAAGAATGTGACAATTGGAGTGATATTTCAAACCTGCCTTTATGGTTATCAAGCTATTAATGTAACTCCATAGCAATCTAGGACTACCAGTTTTGTTATATTCTGGTGGAAGTGCCTTCACTGTACTTCCAGTTTAATGACTCAGAGATCCTGAAGGATTCATGTGGAGTCACCAAAGCCACTTATGCCGAATACCCTACTGTAGGTAGAAAAACAGTCATTGTAAACCACTTTTGGCAAATTAAACAAAAAGCTTTACTAGTGAGGGGAGACCATCACACCTCCCAACTTACCAACTCAGAAGATGAACAATAGTGGGAAAAAGTGCAACCTTAAAGATCACTGAAAAAGTTTTTTCAGTGATTTTTTTTTCTACCAAATGGCATTTGGAGTGAATATTTTTGTGAACTGACTGTATCTCCTTCTCAGTTGATAGTTTCCTGGCTGTACATTTGTTGTCTGGGTTGCACAGCAAACAAGAAATAGGGCACTTTTTTCATTTGCTAAACCAAGTCTGCCTCTTTGCGTTAAGGCTTTCTGACAATGATTTATCATATTCATATTTTAGAAATATAGGAATGATCCCCCTCCCCCAACAATGGCCATTTTATTTGTTCTTTGGCAATGTCAATTTGATTTGTAGAACAGACTTTCATCAAATTATTTTCAATGAATTACAGTTTATTACTTTTAAGAAAAGTAGCTGATACTTAAATTTTGAATGTCTGTCTCATCAATGTTCAGTTTCATTTTTCCTCATCACATCTCTGTAAAAATTGTTTTCTAGCTATAATTGTTAGAAGTTTTCAAATTCTGAAGTTATTACATTTGCTGCCTTGTTTTATGTCCCTTTCCAAGGCTCATGGTCAGAATGGGTCATGTATTAGTCAATTCTGTTGGTTAGAAAACAAACAGTTGTTTTATTTATCATTATTTTATCTGATTTTGTTTACCATGAAAGTCTGATTGAGCTTTGGTGCCCATTTAATATTCACTAAGTACTTTTGTCACAAGGACCTCCTTAGTCTGATGAAATCCTACTGACGAGAGTTCTTACTGTGATGTGTAGAACTTTTTATTAACAAAATATTTTTTTTTTATAATCTGGCTGTTTCCATATTTTTTGCCTGTTTGGGACATTATTTTGCTGTCTTTGGCTTTGTGATTATATAAAATATTTAAAAGGCGATTCACTGAACAAACAAATAAAACAAATAAATAACATTTTCTTAATATGGCCTTCTCCATAGTAGTTTATCCAGCATTCCTTTAGGGAAAGTCAGGCATCCCCAGAACAGCTCCTTAAAACTTACTTTTTTTTTACTTCACTATTTTATTTTTCTTTCCAAGTCCTTGCTAAGTTTTGTATTCAGGATATCCTTCAGGATAATCGCTTTGTCCTACTTGCTCACAAGGAATTTCCTATCGGTAATGTCTGGACTACAGTTGATATGCTGGTAAGCTCATTCCTGTTATAACACCTAGTATAACTGAATTTCAACTACTGCTGTTAATTTGTCAATAATTATATTGTTAAGGATTTCAGTATTAATGTGTAATAGTTTCTAGTGCTGCAGCTGTTTAACTTTTGAATTCCTGTTTACAGCCTTTGCATGTTTTGTTCCTGCTGACAAGTCCTGCCTGCTCATTTTCTGTGGCAAAGTGATTACTCATAATTCCACATTTCTAATCAGTTTTATGAGATCAGAGATATATTAGCCCTCACATTTTTTGCCTCATACTTTCCATACCAAGCTGTCTTATGGGGACACACCCTTTTCTGTTTTCAAATAGTTATACATTTCTCTACAGCTACATTTGGGTAAAAAAAAAACTAAAACTCGTAAAATTTAACAGAAACAAGATGCACTAAAATGTTTACTGGGATAAAAAAATTAATATTGGTAAACCTAGATAGAAAAAATACATTTTACGGGATATACGATTTACAAAGAGGTACAGTGAGAGAAACTGCATTCTTTGAGTGCTGTGCCATAAACTCCATATACGGCTTCTTATTAAATGCAGGCTTTCTTCACAGCAGCAGAAAGATGACTGGCTCCATAACCTCACAATGTAAGCCCACAACAAAGAGATGAGAAACAACAGGCTCTTTCACTGCACATTTTCAGTCCTCAGTCTGATAGGATGACCTGAAATTCTGCTGTCTCCTTGCAGCTCATCAATATATTATAGGAAAAAAGCTTCATGTGCTACACACACACACACACACACACACACACACACACACACACACACACACACACACACACACACTTACTAAGTTAGCTACAAATCCTACAAATATGTTACAGGGATACTGAATCACCAGTATTGGTATGTTTTATGTTTGGTAATAACTTGAACAATATTTGCATTTCACTAACCTGCTTTGTGTTAATTGGCTATTCTGAATTGGTCATGTACACTACAGTTAACTTGGATTGTGATTAAAGATGGTCTGAAAAAATCCAGTTCACTTACCTGGGTAAGAAATTAATAAATTAAACTAAAATACTTCACAAGTGGGAAAAAGCTACAAAAAACGTCAAGCATAATGGATATTGTTCACTAAAGCCAGGGCATATTTTCAAACAAATATCAGTTGCATGGCAAATTATTAGCAAAAGGATTTCATAAAATCCAAAGTAGCATGTGTGCCTGTTCTCACTTTGATAACTTTTTTGATTTAACAGTAAGTAAAGTAGGTGGTCCTACACCTTTCTTTGTTAAGGTATTACTGTTACTACTGTATGAAAAATAAAAAAACAACAACAAAAAAAAAAATGGAAACACCATAAATTCAATGCATTATAATAATAGGAGATTTAAAATAGACATTGCTTGAAACACTTCTTAGCATGGATTCTTTCTGACAAGCAAAGTTAAATAAGCATGTAACTAATCTTTCTCTGCATTTGAACATGTGCCCTCCAGAGCTGGTTCTACTCTTCTAGACATGGGGAACAAACATTTCACATTCACAGATGATCCTAATTTAGTGTGGTTTAGAAAGCAATTTACATCAAACGTATCCATGTAAATGAGTCATGGTTTCTTAATTAGGTCCCTCTACAGGAAAAAAATTTGAACCACATCAGTAGGTGTGGGTGTGACGCCTATAATACTGAAGTCTTTCCTACACTCTAAATCCAATATTGTTCAGATGTATGTGCCAGTTGTTTTACTTTAATAAAGCATACACATACTGAAGAACACTGCACAGACATAAATATTTTGCCTTAAAAATGCTGTGAAAGGATCCTACCTACCTGAAACATCATTAAAGCAAGTCAGTATACAATGTTTTCCCTTTGATATGGAATTACTGGATGGCTGGTGCCAATTTGAATTAAATACTAATTTTCAAAATTAAATCTGCTAAATGTCCCACAGGAACTTAAAAATCTGTCATTAATATTAGGGAATTAGCATTGCATACATTACATTTTTACTTATACATACATTACTACCAGAAGTAAAGTTGTGCTAAAAGAAAGTTTTTAAGTGACACATTTTAATGCAGTTGGCTTTGTTTTTAAGTGACACATTTCAATGCAGTTGACTTTGTTTTTAAGTGATAAGAGAAGAGCATCATAACTTTGCTTTATTAGTTAGGATTTAGAAGTTGCCTTAAAGCTAGCATTGCATTTGTCTGATAACAATGCACTTACCATTTGGCATAATAATCTAACAGTGTCATGTATAGTCTCTGAAACTAGAATTTGAAATCTGCAGTACTTCTAGTAAAGACAGTGATACAAACACATTCTGAGGGGGTCTATATTATATACTCAAAAACTGAATTTGCTGAACTGCATCTACATCGGAAATGCAGTTCAGCGAAGTTATAATAGTGAAATTGTGGTACAGTGAGGATTTGAAAATTTGCCCTTTCCTCACTGTAGTGCAATCTCAGAGTTACTATATATAATGAGCAGGGGGTGTGGGGGGGGGGGTGCAGCCCTCCACAAGTGCAAATTCACTGAACTGCATTTCCGATGTAGATGCAGTTCAGTGAATTCAGTTTTCGATAATATAATATAAACCTGTTCTGAGAAAATTTAGATTTAAAATTAAATATTGCATTTCTTAGAGATTTGTGCCATTAAATCCTTTCTTTTCTTGTTGCAGTAAGTTAAAAAATGTTGAAAAGCATATAGATAGAGACACTGACTTAGGGTTTTCATATTGGATTCCTGGTCTGGGAACTAAATATGTGAAGAAATACTTGGATCTCGTTACTTTACATGCAAAGGGAGAAATTATTCTGGTGGGAGATTTCAATTGCTTGTTATCAGATGAAGACACCTCTACAAATAATAAGATTTAACTAACGACACAGGCTAAAAAGGTAAACAGTTTTATAGCCTCAATGAATTTTAGAGACATTAAGAGTTCAAAATTCACTTCAATGCACTCATTATTCTTTCCGATTTGGCACACAACTAATATTGATAAGATTTTTGTATATAACATTCTTTACTCTAAAATAAGTGATGTTGCAATACAGTCATGTCCACTCTCTGACCACAATGCCTTTTTGTTCAACTTGACTGTGAAAAAAGATAATATGATATGATAATTTTTCAAAGAATCCCAGCCTATGTTACTAAGTTAAAAGGCTTTAAAGAGTGGTTATTAAAATAAATAAATGCATTTATGGAAAACAACAATAATGGTGAATTAACAGATATCATACTCTTGGATGCATTAAAAGTTCACATCTTTAGTGGAGTTAAAGCTTGGTATTTTCAAATGAGAAAGGAATGGGACAAGGAACTTTCTGATTTACAAGCCAAAATAGATAAGTTAAAACTAAATTTAAAATCAAATGATAAAGCAGTACTTATTGAAATTTCTAAGCTAAACCACACATATTTAGAAATATTGACTCATAAGGTTGTTATAAGCTTAGAAAAGATTAAACTACAGTCCTATTCAGTAAACCCCAGACTTTTACATAAACTAGCTATCAGATCCAAACAAATTAATAAACAAAATTGCATTAATGAAATTAAATACAAGAATAATAACATAGTAAAAATAACAACTTATTTAGGAGGTATATTAGAAGCCTTTAGAAATCATTATTGGTCAATCAATGACATGCAATCACCACTAAATTCAGACGATGTAATAGATACATTTCTACAAGAAAATATCAAGACTAAACTATCAAAACAACAAAATAGTACCCTGAATAAACAAAAACCTTAGCAGAAGTGAAAGAACAAGATAAAAATCTGAAGAATAATAAAGCCCCAGGGTTAGATGGGATAATCCCATAAATATATAAAATTCTTCCAGAGCACACAATAAAGTCATTATTAAACACATTCTCCATGGTTAAACAAGACTTAATTTTCCCTCCCTTGTCGAAGTACTCAATATTTTCCCCCATTCTGCAACAAGGTAAGGAGCCCCAACTATGTGCATCCTATAGACCCATATCATTGTTAAATATTGATTATAAAACTTTCATGTCTATCCTGGCCAAAAGACTAAAGAATATATTACTCAATCTAATGCACTTTGATCAAACTGACTTTATCTTACATAGAAAAGTACACGGCAATATTATTAAGCTACTATCTCTAATAGACATTGCAAACAAAACCAAGAAACAATTAACTATTATTAGTCTGGATATTGATAAGGCGTTTAATTCCTGTAGTTGGTCATACTTACAAAAAATCTTTAAAGAATTTAACTTTACTTCAGATTTCACTAAACCGATATTCAATATTTATAGTGATTCTAAAGCATTTGTTAAGATTGGTTCATGTCTGTCATCCCCAGTAAAAATTCATAAGGGAACTAGACAAGGTTGCCCTCTATCCCCATTATTTTTCACTTTATCAGTGGAACCTTTAGCTTCATTTATTAGAAAGAACCCAAATATCAAAGGATTTCAAGTTAATGAGGGATACTTTTCAAAAGTTCAGCTTTTTGCTGACAATATTCTACTAACATCCAATGACATAGAAGGCTCTTTACAATATATCATGAATGCCATAACTCTATTTGGAAAAAATCTCAGGGCTCAATTTTAATCAAAGTAAAACCAAAACACCTTTAATCAATAAGAAAATAAATAGCAATTTGCAAAAATACAATACATTCAACTGGGAAAACGATAAGATAGATTATCTAGGAATAAGTATTAAGAATAAATGGAATGAGACTATTAAATTTATAAATCCAAAAACAATGAGGAATCATGGAAAAATGGAGATTCAAGCGTCACTTAGCACAATTTATTAAGTATATAAAACAAAACACGAACAGTGGACATGAACGCTATTAAACTAAACACCCAGCGTTTTCGTCTCCTTAATACAGACTTCATCAGATGACCAGTGCAACTAAAACTACAAGGTTTATATACTTCAACTCATCAATTAACATACCTTAATTTTATTAGTTAATACCAAATTAGGACATGTGAACCAAATTCCATTTTCAAATAAACAGTAAAATGTCATTGTAAAACCACCATTTAAAATAAAAGCGTATTTAACAGTTCCTAAGACCTTAATAAAAACAGAAATAACAGCTAAAATTACTACCAATAAGTTTGATTTATGCTAAAACATTTTATTATAATATTAAGTTTACATAAATAGATATAAATAGTAATATTAATATCAATAAATAGTGAAAAAAATGAAAAACACAAACTCATGGTATGAAGGACCTGCACCTGTTTCTATTGTATTGATTTAAGTAATGCCCTCTATTGGAAATTTAAAAATATAAACATATAAAAATGAAAATATAAAGATGTTTTAGAACTATTAAATTTAACTTCACTAAACTGGTAGCTATAATCAGTGACTTGACTAAAAAGTGGAACAAAATGTTTTTCACCATGGAAGACAGACTCACATTAATAAAAATGATTATTTTGCCCAAGATTTTATTTTACATACAATCATTGATTTTACCTCCTCCTAAGAAATTCTTTAAACAAATAGATTCCCTATTACTAACTTTTCTATGGTTCCCAAAGAAACCAAGACTAGCCTATAAATGGCATGTTAGAGCCTGGGACAGTAATGGGATTGACTTTCCCAACATAGAATTATATTCCAAATCTGTTATTATTAACATAATACAACACTGAATTTCATCCATATACACCTCTAGCTGGAAACAACTACATGAAATACATATAACTTCCTTTGAGAACTCAGAAACCCAGTTTAAGGAAACCTTTGGAATTAACAAAATATGTTGGATACTCCGTGAATATTGCTTATATAATAAGAAATGTAGCCACTTCTCACATGGTATAAACCAAATATTTTATATTTTCAAAAATATAATTGACAACAATTATAGTCTAAAGAACACCTTTTTCATTACATTTTCCATAGTTTATACACCAGATTGACTAGATACTTTCAATATCAATAAGATGCAAAATCTTAAAGAGAATAATCTAAAGTGTTGACACCCGTTTATAGACAATAAGAAAATTCCAACCAATGAACTTTCTCTTAGTCAGATATAATCTCTGTCAAGATAATTGGCTCTGTATTCAATCTTTAAGACAGTTTGTTGAAAATAAAATGAGAGTGTCAATAAATCTGGAAACTGATATTATACAAAGATTGATACAACTATTCATATGGTGTAGTTCAATGAACATTGAACATAAAATAAGCATATCACCTGTGTATAAAATCGTATGAGAAGACTTGATTACTTTTGACAAAGCTTTTTGGAATTACTCCATAAAGATTAATGGTGAACCTTTATCTAATGCTAATAAGAAACAGTTATTCAATTCAATAAAAAACACTTCATCATCTTTATATTGGAGACTATATACCTGGAGATTTATTCATAGAAGCTTTTACATCACACAGAATTGACCTTATAACCAAGAGTAATGAAAGCAAATGCTGGAGGTGTGGTGATATTCTTGAAACCAACTGGGTTCATATGTTCATCGAATGCAAAACTCTCACACAATACTGGAGTGATTTTAGACATTTCACAAAAGCACTGTGGTCTGAAAACTGTCAAATTACTAGCTCTTTGATATTATTCAATGTCCCTACCCCAAGTGTAATTCCTAGACATCAGTTACCTGTTCTTTGGTTAATTCTAGCTATTGCTTGAAAAATAATTATATTGAACTGGAAAAATAAGCAAGATCTTATGTTTACTGAGTTTATTTCAATAGCAAAATCTGTATGTAAAAAAGAAATGCAAACTATTTATCAGAGATCATCAAATGTAACACACAAAAGACTATCTTGCCAAAAATTGGAGAGATTGTTAGATAAATATTGATTACCTTTCTTGGATAAAACAAATGTTTATCATGGATGTTTGTATATAGTGTAAATAGTTATTATGTTTTATATTGTTTATTTGTAATACTTTATGCCCATGTTTATTAAGAAAATTTAATAAAAATGTTTCTGAAAAAAAAAATGAAAGTGAATTTTCGTGAGGTGAAATCCAGAAATTCTACCCTTGATTTTAAGTGTAATTTCTGGTCACTGCTGCGATTTCATTACACTTTTCTAGTAAGTATTTATACACAAAATTAAAACAAAAACTCAAAAAAGTAAGATGACAGTATTATAAGTAATATAAATAGAAGGAGGCAGAAACTGTGGTGAGTGAGTGCTCTGAATTAAAATATCAAATCCCATGAAAACCCTGAGTTTCTCTACTACTAAAATGGTCTAAATTTGCAATTTACTAATTTTTTTTCTTGAAAAAAATGGAAAATCTGGGTCACTTCACATAGTTTATACATGTGAACAATCTTATATTCCTATAGATAAAATGCATGCATATGTATTCTATATACTGCTCCATGTATGAGATATATGTCACTATCTGGTCATGTACTGTATAACCAACCAAATTGGAGAAGCAATTTACTATTCACCAGACTGAGATCTCTCTTAGGTAGGCAATGTTCCTGTCCAGAGGGAGATTTCTGCATTGGCTAGTTGAGTTCTGAGGAGTCTGTGCAGCTGAACTGCCTTTCCATTCAAAAGGATTTAAAAAGACATTTGTGTGAAATGGCTGCTGTATTTTTCACTGATAATGTTGTCACTATTAGATCCACTTTTCCTCCTCTAGATGGCCATGGGTTACATATACTTTGATACTGAGGCTCAATATTCCTCTGCATGGATGCTTGTTGATTGTGATGAGCTCAATAATACAATATCATATATGTATCTACCTACCTATGGACTTGAGACCTGTTTTCTGACTAGTTACCGCCTAATTGGATATATCCAAATTAGTTATTAGATTTTTTAATTCCTCAATGAAGACTGGGATTTTTTTTTTTATATTTTTTAAAGTAGGACCTAACCACCCTAGTTTTTAAGAGCACAGTATGGATTCACATTCCCTAGATAATCACTACACCATCTCAAAGCTTCTCTTTATGGGTAAGGTTATCGAGAAAGGTAAGGATATTGAAGAATGTGTTTGCATGCCCTATCCATTGGGTTATGAACCCATATCAGTCCAGATTTCACACTTGGCATAGTACTGAGACTATACTATTTAGGGCTGCAAATGATCTAATGGCTACAGATCAACAGTTTTAATCCATCTTGCTTCTGTTTATCTCTCTGCCTCTGGCACCTGATAATATGGATCATGGTATTCATACTGAACATTTGTTTTTTTATTAGTGTCTTTCTACTAGGCTACTAGATCAGTTTGACTTACGCTCTTAATCTTATTCTCTGCAGTTAGGAATGTCACAGCATAGTATACTAGTGAGTATGTTGCCTTTTGGTTCTTATTAGAAAGGAATAACTGAAACACTGTTATGTCATTATATATATATATATATATATATATATATATATATATATTTATTTATATATATATATATATACATATATATATATATATATATATATATATATATATATATATATAATATATATATATATATATATATATATATATATATATATATATATATATGTGTGTGTGTGTGTGTGTGTGTGTGTGTGTGTGTGTGTGTGTGTGTGTGTATATACATATGGATAAATATATATCTCCTATGAGAGTCAACTAGAGGTGGTTTAAGGTATTACACAGAGAAGACTCTAGCTTGGCTGGGTCTTTCTTGCGGTTTTCGGTGAATGGATTGTCTGTGTGATCTTTTTAACTTTTGGTGTGGATGTTATTTGGGATATTTTGCAGGCACCATTAACACTGGGCCTGATTTTTAATCTCTGTGTTGCTAAAGTATAGACCGACAGCCCACTACTCTTCCAAGGTCAATGGCACAAGTTGCCTTTATTGCAGTGGGTTCTATTCCCATACCAGTCAGATGGTTTGTTGGCAGTGCAGTGCAACATAGGAGGGGTTCTGCACTCCTGAGTGTATCATCATTCAGATGAGATGTCAATCTGAAGTCCCATCTGCTTGAGTTAGTGGTAACTCAGGTGGATTATAAAAGATCCCATGGCACCTAATGAAAATAATAGACATCCTTTATTTAATACAACATAAAACATGTTATTCCGATGTTTACATATCAACAAAATGTACATATTTAGAGGTACACACACACACACACACACACACACACACACACACACACACACACACACACACACACACACACACACACAATTTCTGTTTTATTACATTTCATCATTTTCATATGACATCCTCGTTGTAATTCTTCTGTAAGTGACCCCCAATCTTTCTTCCACGACCATAATCTAATGTTTAATCTTTAACCTCATATGAAAGAAAGCATCATTTACACAATTTCCTTTTCATATTCTTTTGGGATCATGTAAACTTTTGACATATATGCCATTTTTCCCATTAATACAGAATTCACCAGATAAACCTTTTTTCCTGAATGCTAATCTATACTTCCTCCATAGATGACATATTTTTTTCATTTCTTTTATCAAACCCTCCCATTGCATCATAGCTACATTATTTTCCCCTAATTCTATCCCCAGCAACGATACTCCATTCAATGAAAAATACACAAACACAGTTTTCACCACATCACTCAAACCAGTACTTTTACCTTTACTGAAGGTCATTCCTATTTCCTTTAAGAATCCATTCAGACATACCAACACATACCCTCATCCATATTTTGTTCTCATCCAGTACAACTATATTATTGGTGCATGTCAAAAATACAGGGACAACCACCTCCTTCGGCATCACATATCTAGCATCTTTCATTTTAAAATCTACTTCAGTCACTATCATAGTTATTATCAATACTAACAATATTCCAATCATGGGACATCTTTGTCTTATACCACACTTCATGCATATTTCTTTACTCAGCCACCCAGTCACTCGCACTCTCATTCTATTACTTTGATATGCTGACATGCACGGTCTGCTAATTCTATTACCTATTCCATACTTCTTGCTAATATCACCTACCATAAGCTTTACATCCTCCTTTGTATTTACAATATCATCCACAATTTCTCACAACCAACAATTCTTGACATCCCTTCCATTTTATACCATATATACTTTCTTCCATTATATCCATCATCCTTCTTTCCTTCAGTTCTCTTCTGTATTAGTCTCATAAAAATGTTATAATCTGTGTTATTTAGTTTGTTGGGTCTCCATTTTTTATTCCATTCTTCTAATTTTTCTTCCATATAAATGTTAATATGCCACTACATGACTCTTCATAAACAAATCCTTCCTTCAACCATTCATTCAGTACATTTACAAAATACCCTCTTTGACAATCTATTAATGTCTTATACATTCCATACACTATACCATCTGGGCCTGATACTGAATCAACATTTACTTTCATAAGTACTTCATCCAATTCATTACTAGTAATTTCTTCTTCAAATTCTTTCTTAACTCATTCTGGATTTGTCTACTTTCCATTCTCTTTTATTTTCATTCTTTTTATGTTATACATAGCTTCCACATGCAGTACTGCAACACTCATAATTTGCTGTTGTGTTCATTTTACCTCATGTTTTACATTTTTCATTATCTTTATTTTAGTAATATCCTCCTTTACTACTTTTATCCAAATATGCAGATACCTCCTCCATTCACCCTTGTAAATAATGTATCTGCCTAAACAGTAATGGCTTAATTTTTTTCTCAATTTCTTTTATATATTTCTTTTTTTCATATCATAATACCCTCTTGTATTATTCTCTAAATTCTCTAATACATTTCTATAATTATCCCGTCCTTCACTTTCTCTTTATTTCTTACAGCATCCTGCCATTGAAAAAAATCACATTGTTATGCTTCTTTAAAATTCTATCCCCATTCAGACCAGTTTTTATAGAAGTTCTTCATGGTTTTACAATCCTTTCATAACTGCAATACTTACCAATGTCATCCCATAATTTCTCATTTATTCTTTTCATCTCCTTTCCTCTTTTAATAAACATCCTTTCTTTAATCACCTCCATCCATATTGCAAACTTTTCTGAAAAAAGTCACAACTATATTACCATTTGCTACCCCTAGGCCTACAATAATATAAAATAATCAATTTCAGATCGAAATATCCCCCTTCTATAAGTCCATTGACTTTGGCACACAGCCAGTTTACTGCATTTCTTCACTACCTGTTTCTTTTCTTACATTTTTCCCTTTATTTTACATTTTCCCCTTAAATCACAATTAAAGTTGCCTGCAGTTATAATTTGCATGCTAATTACCACATAGTATAATATTTGATGAAACAGATTATCTCTTTCCTTGCTAGTGTTTTATATTTACAGATAGATATACATCTACATATCAATAGATATATACATATATGCATCTCTCTCTCTATCTATCTATCTGTCTGTCTGTCTGTGTGTGTGCATCTCTCTCTCACTCTCTCTCTCTCTCACTCTCTCTCTCTCTCTATATATATATATATATATTTATATGGGTTACCTTTACTTGAGCAACAGACCACTCCATCGACACTCACTTCATCGATGCTGCAAAACATTGACAATCCGATGGCCAACGTCACTCACACGGTAAGGAACCATTTGGCCATCCACAAGTAAAAACCTACCATTACAACAAACACACACATGTGGGAGGCTTTGCCCCCCCCCACAACCCCCTTACTTAATATTCCAACTCCCAGAATGCACTACTGTGGGGGTACGGGCCAAAGTTCAGGTTCCTGGCCAAACAGTTCCTTACCATGTGAGTAACGTCAGCCATCAGATTGTCGGTGTTTTCTGGCGTCAATGGCATGAGTGTCGATGGAGTGGTCTGTCGCTCAAGTAAGGGTAACCCATATATATATATATATATATATATATATATATATATATATATATATACATATGTATATATGTGCGTGTGTGTGTGTGTGTATACAGTGCTAGAATTCTATAAACATGCTCTCTCCAACTGCATCCACAACAGTTAACCTTCCTATCCTAATCAATGTCACATTAAGAATTTTCACTATTTTTCCACTCAAAACAACCAATTCAGAACAATGTTTACTTCCTAAGTTCCTTACTGTATTTCCACCCTACATTTTTTTTTTTGCAGTCTTTGTTCACTTGTCAGGAATCTTGTATCCTCTAACCGAAAACAATTCACATCATATTTAACACATATCCCTATCTTTCTTACAGTGTCAATAATACTGTTCACATTTACTGAAACTGCTCTGAAATTGTTGCTTTTCCTTCTTTTTAATTTTAGGAGAATTATTCTTAAATGTTCATATTCTTATTTTTACTCATTCCCCAATTGAATATTTTTCTGGATTTATGTACAAATAATCCTTGAGCCCCAGTATCAGATTTTTGAATGGCTAGAACTTTATAGAAATCTTAGTATCAGTCGCATCTCCTGACCTCTCCTTATTTCCTTATTCATGCACTCTATCGCCTCCTTTTTCCCCCGCCATAATTTTTTTTCTTTTTCTACAGTTTCATCTTCACCTTGTCACCTTCTCTTGTCATGTATATTTTTCCCTTTTCCTTTCCCTTCTTTTTCATTATTTTCTTCTGCTCTTGACAATCCATCCAAAAGTGTCCCTTCTTTTTACACAACCTGCATTCAGGTATACACCTTCTTGCTGTATGCCCTTTCTCACCACACTGGTTACATTACACCTTGTCAATTTTAATTAAATGAGAAAAGTCCTCACGGATGGAACATGATATACACATGCCAGCATATCTTAATGTTTCTATACTACTAGCCACAAAAATAAGATTAGGTAAATATTTTACCATTCCTTTTCAAATTTTAAGACAACTTTCAATCTCCACCCTCCATTCTATATGTTTCTGTCATCTCTAAATTTCACAATATTATCAAAGTTTCTCACAGGACTTGTGTGCATTTTTATTAACTTCATCTTCTCATTCATCACTGGAAGGTAACCATTTTTAACATTTAAATTACTACCCCCCCAAAAAAAAATATTCCATGGATAAATGTTCTTCTTTTTGTTACACAGTTCCTGAAATGTCATCATCAGTCCATCAGTTTCAAATGTTAAGTCACAAAAGGTATGTGTCCCAATATGTTTAAAAGACAAATTTATTCAACTTCAAAATCTAGAACAGTTACCAAACTGTCCCATACATAATACTGTCTATTACAGTGTTATTTTTTGTTCTTTTTGTTACAGTTGGTCTTCTCTTCACTTTAAAAACAGTTTTACTTCCAGTTTGTTGCTGCTGCCCTTTTTGTGTTCTGCCAGTGCTGCATATGCTCTAGTTACTGCATTATCTGCTGCCACAAAAACAGTCACCTCAGTTTGTTGCTATTTTACTCTTTTATTTTCTGTCAGTGCTGCATAATGTTTAACTGCTGTATTCTCCAGTGTCACATCACCTGTTTTTTTTTCCATGTTACCATCCTCAGCACTCCTAAAGAAGTTATCTGCCATCTCACCTCATGAAACAGCAGAACTGTAACCTGGATCATCCTGCTCAATTGTTTTTAACAAAACATCAGGCCTTCCTGACACCAGTTCTGTTATCTGCATCATATACTCACTTTCCTCTCATGGAGACAAATAAACACTGCTCAACTGTGATATCCACCACACACGGATATTTGTTTACATTTTGAAGATCCATATCAAACAATGTTTTCTCTAAATTACCATTTTCCACCTCTAAACTCTTCATGGCCTTTCTCCCCTTTTCCATGTTGCTGCTTCCCTTATGCCTCTTCCCTGCTGCTGTAGGAGCCCTCAAGCACCATCTAGCAGCTTCAAAGAGTAGAGGTCCTTGGTTTTACACAAATATATACATTATTTACAAAAATACAAAATAAATTATGAACATATTTACAGCATTGAATAAACAAAAAATGCATTTCAACAAAGTTGTAAATTGCATATCTATTAAACCCCAATCCTTTTTCTACAACCACCACTTAATCTTTCTCACAATACTAGGAATCACCCAATTACCATTAAACAAAATCTGTCAATCTTTGATTACAAATAACCCATATATAATACAAAACATTTACTTATCTAACTTAACATATGTTTGATCCATACCTGTATAAAATCCATATTAAATCATGTCCATATTCAATTGCTCATATTCTTGAAATTCAGTCAAAATTTTCTTTTCTGTTAATACTTCATATAAGTTTTGAACTCACAAACAATTAAAAAAATGATCTGAGGTTTATAATTCCCCACAATGAAGACATCTGTTCTCATTTTTGTTTTTATATGACATATTTGCCTTCACAGGTAACTTATTAATTTCTAATTTCCACCTAAGTACTTGACACTCCTCATTTTTCATATACCAAACATTTATTAATTTTGCAGCATTCTTTTTTCTGTTGTTAAACAATTCCATGGATTAACATAGTAATATTCTCTCATAATGTTTTATACCATATTTTTTCGTTATTTTCAACTTTGTCTATATTTAATTTCCTCATCTTTATTTTTTTTGTAACATTTTATTTTGTCATTCCACTACTCTGTTTCTCTTTTATTTAATTTTTTTAGATCTCACTCTTTTTTATATTTTTCCTTAAACAATTTTCTTATTTAAATACTCTCATCCCCATTAATCCATTCAAACACTCTAAATAAATTCAAAGATGCACCATACACAATTGGAATTGATAATGCCAAACCCATTGCATCCTTATCCACATATACTGTTCCTCTCTTAATTGGATTCAGCCTAGAATCACAAATAAATCAAAATATTAATTCAGTAATTTGTTTTTCCTATATTCGGAAATCCTATTAGTCCATGCTTCAAAATAACCATAAACCTAACCCCCAAAAGTTCTTGAATAGTATCTCTATCCTCCTATATCCTGATATAAAAGACAACCCCTGCCCAGATCCTAACACCTCAGATCTTTCCTTGGCTACCCAATTTAACTCCTTCTTCATAGACTCAGTAGCCAAACTCACCACATCTTTTCCAAACAATGTACTGGCCTCAACCCCACCTATCTCCCCCAATTCATCCTCCTCAAAAATTTCTCATCTCCCCCTTCACTAACAAACTCATATCATATAATATCATATCTCCACCATAAAAACTCCTACAAAAATTGAAGCCATGTTTAAATACCCCTGATGACCTCCCATCTAAGTTTCTCAAGCTAGCTGCCGATGGCATAGCCTTTCCTATCTTCATCCTAATAAATCTGTCAATTCAAGAATCTTATATACCCCTACTCTGGAAAAAAAACCTTTATTATTCCCTTCACAAAGGGGCAACAACATTGACATCTCTAATTTCCACCCCATTGCCATCTTATCCTCTATTTCTAAAATTCTCGAAAAATGTATTCACCTACAACTACTATACTACCTCTTAGACAACCATCTGCTAACCCCTATACAACATGGATTTAGACCTGGACACAGTACCACCACCGCTCTCCTTCCTTGAACTGTCAATAACACATGTGACTCTGGCAATATTATATCTACCCTCTTTCTAGACTCATGTAAGGCTTTTGATACCATTTTGCACAATCTCTTCTTGTCCAAATTCTCTCATCTCAATCTATCCATCTCCTCTATCAACTGCTTCTCCAGTTACCTCTCTGATAGGCAACAAGCCATCAAGTGGAAAAACTGCACATCCTCCTTCCTGAATACTATAACAGGTGCACCTCAGTGTTCTATATTAGGTACTTTACTATTTAAGATACTCATAAATGACTTCCTTCAGTGTATCTCAACTCCTAAACTTGCCAAATATGCAGACAAATGTATGATCATCTGCTCTGCCAAATCCCTCCCCAAGCTCTTGAAACTAACTCAGGAAGCCTTCTCGTCTACCGAGTGCTGGATGTCAAAAAAATCACCTAGCACTCAACGCATCTAAATCCAAAATCATGATATTTACCACTTCCAAATGTACCAAAATAGACAAGAACTCCTTCTTCATAACTAGCCAAAACAAGACCTCTATCGAAATCATCCCACATGCAAAGCTTTTAGGTGTCCTTATTGATGAACAATTAAAATTTGATTTTCATCTGCAAACAAATATAAAGAAAACCCACCAAAAACTAGGTATGCTCTATTACCACACCTGTTATCTTACTCCCTAAACCAAGCATATCCTCTCAACCACCTACCTCTTTCCCTCCCTTTTGTATGGTGCCCCCCATCTTGCTAATCTTCAAAGCTCTCTAAAGACAAAACTATCCTCCTGCTATAACAAAATCTCAAAGTTTGCTACTGGATCCAAATCCTCCTCCAACCACTGCAATGCCCACCACAAATGAAGCTGGCTAGAACTGTCTAACTATTTCTCCTACATCCAACTAACTAATGCACATAAGCTCATTTTCCAACCCTTTCTCTGCCCCTCTCTCTCCTCCACTCGCAAAATACATCAGCCTGATACATTACTCAGGTCTAACAATCAAAACCTGCTCAAAGTGTGCAAACCAGCATGCACTCCAGGCAAACTTCTATTATCCTTCTCTCTAGCACACTTACGGAATTCCCTTCCACCACATATTTGTACTGCCAACAACCACTCCACCTTTAAGACCTTCCTCCATCCCCCACCTATCATCCTACCTGACTTGTCTCTACTTCACCCCCAGCTCCCTATCCTCCTTTTCTCTCAACTTCAATTCTAATACTGATCTCCACTATTCTTATCTACCTATTTCTCTTTTATATATTTTCTCCCTACTATCTCTGATAAACTCTTACACACTTGTACGACTTGCAATCCTGGTTACCTTGTTTCTCTAAGATTCTAAAGATGGTGTATGAGGCACAGGCCTCTAATGTTTTATACCATGCATATTTACTTGTATATTAGATACTGCTTTTGTATGTTTGGACAGGGCATGTTTCACCGTGATTTTTGTTTTTTATATTATTATTTATATTTGTTTTTAACAAAATTTGTATGTATATGTTAATTTTTCAATTGTATAATTGTATAATTGTACATGGAGCTTTTCTCCCTAGGCCTCCATTGAAAATTGACTCTTTTTGGCTGAATGGACTATCCAGGTAATCAAATTATAAATAAATAAATAAATAAATAAAAATTAGGTAGCATTTATATTTACTCACGACATATGAAATCTTCACCATCCATAATGAATTTATCAAGTGAACATTTTTTTATTATAACATAATCTATATTTATTCCATATAATACTCAACTCTCTTAAATCCCATAGCATTTTATCCATTGTTCCTTAACAACTTCATTAGATCCAAAAAGTAATTTCTAACACTGAAATTCCATCATTCCCAAAATGAATGTTCTTTATTACTTCTTCAAGACCAAATCCTTTACTTTTATTACTATCTAAGCACATTTCTAAACTTTGCAAATAATTATTTGTTCTATCAATAACTTGTTCCATCATTTTACTATTTTTGGTTACTAGAATCATATAATCTACATAAGACTTAATAATGTATTTATTTAACATTTGTTGACCAGGAAAGACCAACTTGGAGATAGCCTATTTTCAGTTGAGGCCCGGGAAGAAATGCTCCAGGTGCACGTCTTTGGAATGTGGGAGGAAACCTGCATACTTAGAGGAAACCCACATGACTGCAGGGAGGACATGCAGACTCTGCACAGAAGGCACCCCAGCTGAGAATTGAACTGGAGAACCTCTTGCTGTAAGGTAACAATGTTAACTGCTGCACGACTGCACCACCCATATTGGATACTCAATGCCCTAATTTTGTATAAATCTTGCCTCTATCTTATCTCCATTTATTTTTGCCATTATACAGTTCATAACCATAGCAAATACTACACTAGTCATAGGACACCCTTGGTTCAATCCTCTGTTCATTTTTTTCCCTCACTAAACCATCCATTTATTAATACTATAAGTGTACTATTCTTATATACTGACTGAATTATTTTCTGTATTTTAAACTCATATTATACTTTTTCAAAATTCCCTATAATACTTCATGAGTTATTCTATCAAAAGCCTTATTTATAACTCCTATCAAAATTTTCCATTTATTTGCTTGCTTTATATCATCCACTATTTCCCGATCTTTAACGTCTCCGAATACCATCTACCTTTAACTCTATATATGCCATCCCCTAACACCTTATTCAGCTTATTTTCTATCTGTATTTGTACAATTTTTGTAACTATCTTATAATCTGTATTATTTAAGACCACTGGTCTCCAATTTGTTATCTCCCTCTTTTCTCCTTTCTTCCAAATGAATTTAATTACTCCATTGCATATTTGTATATATCAAACACCAGCTTGTAACCATCCATTCAATACACTTATAAATCTTTCTTTTTGCCAAAGTTTCATGTTCTTATACATTAAATACCCTATCCCGTCTGGACCAGCAGATGAATGATTATTAACTTCCTTCTGTATTAAATCCAATTCTGCCAAAGTAATATGTTTATTTATATGTTTATTTATACTTTCATTGAACTTCTTTATGTTCCATTCATTATTTATCCTTAATTCTTTCTTTTTGACTGTCTTTTTAACAAATTAAACTATAATATTCATAATCTTATATTGGTTCTTTGCTGCCATCCCTTTCTCATCTCTTAATTCTCTAATTATCTGACTGTCTTCTTTAATTGTCTTAGCCAAATAGGGTGAAACTTCATATTTTTACCTATATCAAAATACATTTGTTTATACAGTAACCCTTTTATTTTCTCTTTATTCTTTTTATATATCTCTGTTTCTTTCAAATAATAAGTATTTTCATGTGTATCAAATAAATCTAATGTATTATTCTATAAGTCCAAATATTCCTGATATTTTCTCTTTGTCTTAATACTTTCCCCATTTTAAATAATCTGATTTATATTTTTCTTTAAATATTAACCATCATTCTGTCCAGTTTAAATTGCAATCTCATATAGTTGTGTTCTTTCCACAATATTATCATTTCCTTTTTTTCTTACCAATTGATCTCATTAATCCATTTAATCCCTTTTCCAAATTTGTATATATTCCTTACCTTCTTCAGTTTCTATTCATATAGCCATTTGATTGGAAAATCCTGTCTAACGTTCCCTTCTATCTTAAACTTTATACTATTAGAAACTACAAAATAATCAATTTCAGATCTGTTATTACCTCTCCTATATGTGTATGTATTTGAATTCCATAACCTTAAACATCCACACCTCACAATTTCTTTTATAAGTTTGTATCTGTTTTGTCAATCTTTTTATTTTCCATAAATCACAATTAAAATCTCCTACCATTATAATATTCATACTGACTACTTCATAATCAAATATTTTGGTAAATAAATCTTCCCTTTTCTTATATGTTACATATGCATAAATTACAATAATTATATAAATGTTCCTTTCTCATCTAAAATGTACTAACATTAGTCTTCCCAGTCTGCAATACCTGAAGAAGTTTAATTTCCTATATTCCAAATTATATCCACTTTCCACAAATTCTCTGTTTTTACTCTCTCATTTTTTGTCAGCATTCTTACATCTTGTAAAACTATTATATCTACATATCTACTTCACAATTGTTTCACCATTCCAAAACACAAATTCTCCTAACCAACCTCTTAATACTATTAACATTAACTGATAATATTCTAAGATTATTTTCCTCCCTTCTTCTTAATTTAAATGAAATTGTTTTATTACCTTAGCCACCCCCCTTTTTTTTGCTTTCATACTTGAATCATGTATCTTCCTTTTTCTATCATTTACCCTTTTGTCTACAGAATTTTTTTTATAACTTTCCAGTCAATTTCTTTCTTATCACTTACATCTGATTCTAATTCAGGCTCTGCTTCTTTTAATTCATTTACTTCTGCATCTTGCATTTCTTCAGATTTGGTCAAAACATCTTCATTTTTGATTTCTATCCAGTGAGTTCAATTCCTTATTTTCATCTTCATTTTCCTTTACTACATTAAGTTCCTTATCATCTTCTTCCATTAACTTTTTTATCTTTTTGCCTGTATTAACATTACATTTTTAGCATCATGACCAACCCCCCCGAAGTCATAACATTGTTTCTTATCACAACTACCCACAAAATGAGCCTCCTTCCCACAAAACAAAAAAACAAAAAAAAATGTTTTTGTTGGCCTCAATATCGAAGTATTACTCTCAAATCTTTCCCTAGTCTTAGTTTTCTCAATTCCTATATATCCTACCATAACCATTTCCCTGACATTTTTACTAAACTTCTATTGTACTAATTCAAAAAGACTGAACAAACAAGTCTTATCCATGTGCCTGATTTCTAATGATGCCTTGTAATATAATTGCTTAATTGTTATTAATGCTATTAACACTTGCTTCAATAGTTGACTCTGTTATCCTTTTGTAACATGGCTCTGTTTTCTCTTTGTATTGTATTATATAATATTTTTGGGGGGAAGGGGCTTTTCCCTGGAGCTCCACTGCAAAAGAACTGTTTTAGCTTAGTCGGACTACTCCTGATTAACAAATGTAAAATAAATAAAAATAAATAAATAACATTTCCATACACATTTATCATACTTGGAATATAAACAATCTTAATATTTTCTATTTTCAAAATAACATTACAATCCCAAGCCCCAGTCCATAAACCTCTATTTTCAAACATTTTCACAATACTTTTCACTTCAGAACTGAGATATTTTTAGCAAATAGTCCTTTACAGTTTCTTTATCAGTCTCTGTTTGAAATTGTATATTTACTTTCTTTTCACTCTCTCAAAAACATGCTTGGATTGCATATTTGTTTCATGGATACATATCTTTTTTTTTAATCTTTCCAAAAAAGTCTGTAAACTCATAGCAGTCTCAAAAAATGAGTCACAGTATGTCTCATTTTTAGTCAAAGTAAAAGCTGTTAGCTCTTGAGCTTTTGTACCTAAAGGAACAATAACATTTCCCAGCTGCCATACTTAGCGAGTGGCTTCTCTGCTTCACCTGGTTTCTGTACTACAAACGTCTGCTTCTCCACAGTCTCTTTCTTCTTCTTTTCCTTTTCTTTCTCCTTCACATTCTTTCTTACAGCATCCATGAAAGAAAGCTCCTCTAAGCCACTTTTTTCTTCTTTCCTGATTCAATCCAGTGCCTCTGCCTAAAGTAATTAGTTTCCACTCTAATGTCCCTTTTCATTAAACAACTGCTCCCGACTGGAGGTTTGTAACAGTGATTTCCTCTGACTGCTGAACCTGTACCTCTGAAGCCTCAAACATTTTTGCCTGGAAGAACTCCACTGAATCGGCAAACAGACCCTGCAAATGTCTCTCTTCTCCTTTGGCATTCACCTCCACTTCATTATACTCTCATCCGTGCTTTGCAATGCTCTCCCAGCTGCTACTCTGCTAGGAATGGAGTGTACGCATGTAATTGCTTGTTGGCAATTATGAACCATAATGGTAGAGCAAGTTCCCCAATGCTCTCACCAAATTTCCTTCCCCAAATATCCTTTAGTAGTGTGAATACCACCTCATCTCTCCCCTGAAAACAAGCTACTAGCCTGGTGGACAAAACTGGTCAAAAAAGGATAAATAAAATAAAATAAACTTATGCTGTACTGATAATTTTAGAAAAAGTTAAAAACATGCATGTCTCTAGCTTGGTTAGGTCTTTGAGAAATTTGAACTTCATACAGTTGAGAAAATATGATCGGCTTTCCAAAAAGTTGAAGCAGTTGCATGGAGATTGCTGTACAGTATGGATTGTGGAATTTGCCCTTTCCCCACTAGTGTGATCTTGGAGTTGTTATTTATTATTTTATTTATTCTACATTTGTTGACCGGGATAGTCCGACTGGATATATGACCATTTTCAGTGGAGGCCAGGGGAGAAAAGCTCCAAGATAATAATATACATTGAACACTTAATAAATGCTAGTTATGTTTAATTAGCAGGGGGCTTGGGGGGTGTTTCGAAAATTTACAGAAGTACGATTATATAATCTCGACTATATGCAATTCAATGTTCCATAATTTCAATATAGCAATATAGATCCATATATATATATATATATATATATATATATATATATATATATATATATATATATATATGTACCGCGGTAGTGGTGCTGCGGTAGCATTGTTGCCTCACAGCAAGATGTTGTTGCATTCGATTCTCAGCTAGAGCATCTTCTGTGTGGAGGCATGCGTGAATGGGCGTGCCTTTGTTGAAGGTTGTGCATCAGGTCTGGTAACTCGGCACGTAAAAATCCACTACCAAATATTAGCGAACCAGAGTTCCGCTGTGGGGACCCCTAACCGGGATAAGCCGAAAGACACAACATATCTATATATATATATATATATATATATATATATATATATATATATATATATATATATATGGGAACAGTTCCTATTGTTGAAATGGATTTTCTTGAGAAACTATTTTGTTGGTCCCAAATTGTAGCTTAATCTATATTTTTTAACGACAGTATAACCCTGAATGCACTTATCCAATGGGTCAATGTCAAACAGTTATTGCTTAACTCCTCTAAAAGAATAATGTTGCTTTTTGGCACTAGACAAAAGATCACTTCTGTCTTGACCTCCACAAACCCTTGATCATCTGAAAAACACAACTGAAAATGTCATGTCATTCAAATGTCTAGGGATTTAGTTGGACCCTTTTATAAATTTCCATCTTCCCTTGTATTAGACATACAAAAAATCAACTCTCTCTTAATGCAATCTAATAGATTCAGACTCTTTAGGAATGCCATAGGTAAAGGTATCTTACTGGCTCATCTAGAATATTGTGTCCCTCTAATTGCTGCATCCTGTAAAAGAAATGTATCCACCATTTAAACCATAACAAATGCCATATACAGATTCATTACTTTCCCCCAAGAAATGAACACTACTTCAAATCCATTGAAAAAGCCAACTTGGTATCTGTTTAAACTTATCAAGAATAATACTCCCCTCTATCCATTAGACTGTTTAAAGAAGCATTAACCTACAACCTTAGAAGTCCGAATCACTCATGTCCTCTCCTTCAACCCCCTCCCCCCCAAGCTAGACTTCAGCACACACGCTATGCTTTCTCAGTGTCAAACTATATCAGTCTCTCCCATCTCTTCTTAAGGATCATTCCTCTTGCCCCATTTTAAGATCAGAACTATAAATGCATTACAAGACCTAAGGAAAATGCAACTGCTCTATCCCTCTTTCATATAACTTAACCTCTTCCTAAGCTATTTCCCTCTAAATATATTGCTTTGACTCTGCTTTTCATTGTGATTCTTTTAGCATGTCAGCTCTAATATCCACTATGTATATAATGCATTTATATATTGTATATTTAAGATATTTATTGAATTATCACTTGTGAAATAGGGAAACTTACATTTATATAATAGTAATCAAACCATATTAACAAGTTCACATTTACAAACAGTATAGTACATCACATATATTGTTATGTATCCTATAATCTAGGCAACATTACATAAGTAATTACTAGAAAGGCTCACCCAGACTCTGCTACACTTTGCTGTGAGGGAAAGGTTAGTTTGCTTTTTATTTGTTGTATTACTTTATTACATTTTTCTATTTTTAATACTGTGATTTGTTTTATTTACCTTGTGTTTTACTTGTATTCTGCTTTTAACTGCATATTAAAACTTGAAAAGAGACCACAGCTTTGTCTCTTGTGAGTCAGTTACTGTGGTGTTCTTAAACACCACTGTCTTTCTAGTTGTCTTCCCCTTATGATAATTCGACTATATATCTCATTTACTCTCTATTTTGACTGGCTTGTGTGAGTAAGCACAAAATTATCATTTTGTGAAATTACTCCCCTTCAACTATTTAAATTTATTGGCCATCCTACTGTATTCCATAGTAACAGAATACAAAAGTGACCACTCCTATTCAGTCTAACTTGCTGTTTTAAAAATAGTGACTCTCCACTAAAACTTAACTTTTTAGACAGGTAAAACTTAAGTTACCTACTTTCACATCTAACTCCTCTAGTGCACACTGCAGTGTTTAGGATAAACCATTTTTTTTCATCTTACCTTTAAGCATCCCTGTGACTAGCACTTGCTTTAAAACCTGCTGGAAAGCACTAGGAAGTCTTAAACTGATACAAGCACTTAACTCTCCTTGTTAATAAGGAGAAATTAATTGTAGGCAATAAACAGTGGTGGTGCTGCGGTAGCATTGTCGCCTCACAGTAAGACATTGTCCTGTTCGATTCTCAGCTAGAGCGTCTTCTGTGTGGCGACATGCGTGAATGGGCGTACCTTCATTGAAGGTTGTGTGTCAGGGCTGGCAACTCGGCATGTAAAAATCCACTGCCAATGATTAGCGGACCGGAGTTCCGCTGTGGTGACCCCTAACCGGGAAAAGCCAAAAGACGCAACAACAGCAACTAAACAGCCTATAATTGGAAAGTACCTTGCTAAGGTAAGGGAAAACAGCTCTTGTACTTTACAAAGAAAAAGCACCAAACCACGCATGTCCAAGGGTTAGCTTCCGGTGATTTCTCCTGTCCAGCTGGTGAATCTGGGCATACTGGGGCTGTGCAGCAATTGCCTCATGTACACAGACAACCCTCTCCTCCTATCATCCAACACTACAGCCTACAAGAGATGCACTTAGCCAAACTGGAAGCAAAGCTCTCTCCACCCAAGAGAGTGCTAGACAGTCAAGAGGAGAAGGTCAACACCCGCACTACACCTCAAGCAACACATAGCCATTCTGAACCCACACCACCAACACCCATACATAGCAACACTAAACCCACATATGTGGAGGCCCTTAACAGTAACCTGCCCAACCAACAAGGACCTCCCTAGCTGAAATGCAAACAAACACCAATCACAACCAAAGTGTCACATAGCTCACAGCCAGCAACAGCCCCTAAGGCAAGACAAAGTACTTAACACTTTAGCCATAGGTGACTCTATAGTCAGGCACACTGATGTCCCACTCACCAGGCTGAACAAGGAGAAAATTACAGTCAGTTGCCTGGCAGGTGCCAGGATCCACCACATAACACATGCACTCAAGTCACTCTACAACCAGTACAACTATGACTCTGTCATTGTCCATGTTGGAGTGAATGACTTGAGATGTACCTCCCTGGATTACATGAAAAGAGACATGGAAGAGCTCTCGGATCATGTGGCCCAGGCAGGTATGACCCTAGCCCTGAGTAGCACCCTGCCTTCGCCCAGAATGATACCACAGTATAAGGACAAGATGATTGACTTCAATAATTGGCTAAGCTTCTGGTGTCATTTAAAGGGGATCCAGTATCTGTCTGCCTGGGATGACATGATCGACAGACCATGATGCTTTGCCAGAGATGGTCTGTACCTGTCGCCCCTGGGATTCAGGTTACTGGCTAAGGCTCTTGCCACCCCTATAGTGCCTTTTTTAGGCAAAGTTCAAAGGACAAAACCACCACCATAACAGGTTCAAGCATGCAAAATATGAAGGTAATGCTACTCAATGCTTGAAGTCTAAACCTCAAAATGCACTCTCTCGAGGTACTCATAAAAATAGAAAACATTGATATCTGTGCAGTAACTGAGACCTGGTTCAAGGCTCCAGAGATGACCCTGCAATACCAGGCTACAACTCTTACCACACTTTTCAGCCCCCAAACTAGGACCAAAACACTAAAGGTGGAGGAGTGTCCATATTCACCAAGGATATTCACAACACCAGGCTAGTTGCCCAACACAATGTGTCTGAAATTCTCCAGGTGCAACTAACACTAGGTAAGACTGCAATCCAAATTGTAGCTTGCTACAGATCCCCCACCATGCCCCAACATTCTCACTACACCTTTCAAAACATACTGGAAAATATTAAGATACAACCAAACACCCTAATACTGGGTGATTTCAACTACCCTGACATTAACTTTCTTGGAATTCATTAATTCCAATACTCTGGATCAACTAATCCTTAGTCCCACCAGGGGCTCCAATATCCTAGACCTGGTCATTACCAACATGGGAAATCGATGCTCCACACCTATGGTCACCCCCTTGTTGGTCAGGTCTGACCATAAGCTAAATACCCTTGACATCCACATCCCACCCCAAGTAAGGAAACCTCAGTAAGAACTTCTCCAAAGCCAACTTCATGCTACTCAAGTCAGAAGTGACAAACTTCATGACACCCATGCAGATAGGAACTGAAAGTCCAACTACTGAATCCTACACTAAGGCACCATACGAGCACATCTACTCGTGCATGAATCATTCCATCCCCAATAGAACCAAGACGCTCTCCTCCAAAAAAAGGAAGCCAATCTGGTGGTCCCTTGCCATAAACAAACTTTACAACAAAAGGAAAAAACTGTTGCAGAAAAAAGGAAAATCCCAGGATGCAAAAAAATCCCTTACCAGCCTCAGTAAGAAGCTGAGATCCCTCATAAAATCTTCCAAAGCCAGTTACAAAAATAAAATTGCCAAAGATTCCAAAGACAACCACAAGGCATATCAAGAATATTAATGGCAATGCTCACATCTGCTCTTAGCTACAACAGAATGGCATTAAATATACTGATCCCAAGGATATTGCCAATATCCTTGCAGATCAATTCAGTGTAAACTTCACCCCCCTCTCACACCTTAAAAGGCCCATCTCAATACTGAAAGATTGCCAAATTCTGGTAATAACGACCACACAGGTAAAAAACGCACTCTCCAAAGCTAAGAATGCAGCATCCATAGGACCAGACAATATCACAGGATGTGTACTACATGAACTACAAAATGAACTGGCACCTCACCTAAGTGTCATGTTTAATCATAGCCTCACCTCAGGCTTCATGCCCACTGTGTGGCGCACAGCTACAGTTATCCCACTCCACAAGGTGGGATCCACCTTGGATCCTGGGAACTACTGCCCCATCAGTCTGATGAGCCTGATCTGCAAGGCCATGGAACGTATTATCATGGAACTTATAAACAAAGACATTGGCAAACTTCAAACACTGGACCCCACGCAGTTTGGGTTCGTGAAGGGCTGATCTTGTCGCCTGAACCTGATTAACTTCTTTGAATCAGGTTCCAGAGCCATGGACAAGGGTAAGGTGGTCCACTCAGCCTATCTGGACCTCGCCAAGGCCTTTGACACCATCCCCCACTCTGGAATCATAGATAAACTTACTGAGCTGGGCATTAATTCTTACATCAATTGACGGGTTGCCAAATGGCTTACTGACAGAACCCACACTGTAAAAGTAGTTGACTCCAAATCCAGCTCCAGACAAGTGACAAGTTGAGTTCCTCAGGGTTCAGTCCTGGGACTGCTCTTGTTTGGCATCTACTTCTCTGAAGTACAGGCCAACACTTAGGGACTCTGGCTAACAAAGTTTGCAGATGACTGCAAACTGGGAGCCATTACTGAATCCCCAAATGATGTGGATATTCTACAAAAGGGTGTTACAGAAACAGATGCTTGGTGCCAGAGCCATGGGCTCAAGCTCAATGCCAATAAATGTATAGTTATCCCCTTTGGGAAAAAAACATGAACCCGTGAATTACCACATAGGTGGCAGTACACTAAACACCAAAAGTGTGAGCAGAGACTTAGGGACACAGGTGGACAGTGGTCTCACCTTCAATAACCACATTGCCACAACTGTCAGGAAATGCTTCTATGTGGCACACCTCATCACTAAGAGCTTTTTATCCAGAAAAAAGGAGGTCATTGCCCCACTGTACTCATCCTTCATTAGACCCATTAGAGAAAACAATGCCCCGTTTGGTATGTACCTCTCAAGACATCTGCAACAACTGGAAAGGCTGCAGAAATACCTCACGAAAAGAATCACAGGCCTAAAGCAGATGCCCTATGCTGACCGTCTAAAAAACCTCCACCTATACTCTGTCGCATATCGTCTACTCAGAAGTGATCTCTGCTTAACATACAGCTGTTGGACATGCTGCACTTAAAGAAATCTCAATCCCTCAGAGACACACACTCCAGGGATCTAAATCTTGTCAGCACAATGAACAAAACATGCTGGAGGGACAGGTTCCTGTCCCAGAGACTCCCCAGACTCTGGAATAGATTGCCCATACATGTCAAGCAGAGCACCTCTTTGGGCCTCTTCAAAAGGACTCTTGATGACTGGATGGGAGATAGGAAATTCACCCCAGGGATCACATCAGTCCCCCTGCTAGATTGGGGTCCAGGGAAGTAAATACCATGGGCAGAAATAGCCGTGAAATTGTTATGGCTAGGCTTGTATAGGCCCTAGGGCCGATAGCCTAGTACCAAACTATGAACCTATGGACCTATAAGTTATTACATTTTGATCTTGTTAAATCTCATTCCTCATACAAAACTTTATTTTCTAAATGCATTGTTCCCATAATTTCATTTTTTATGTAATTTACTCCTAGTCTTTTCTAAAGATCCTACCTCCTATTATTTTATCTCTGTTACAATAGCCACTACATCAAGTACATTTGGTTTAGATTTTGATTTCCATTTTCTAGTAACTGCTTTTTGGGCAGCCACCAGAATTAAACTTAATAGGGCTTTACTATGTCTAGGCAATTCAGGTCTTGTATGCCAGCTCAAAAAATCATTAATTGCATTTTCTGTCCAGTATTCCTGACAGAGTACTCTATAGGAAATTTTCAAAGTTTGCCAACCTATTACCCTCCTAAAATATATGTTCACAGTTACCTCTTTCTTCCCCATCACACCTCCAATAATTGCCATCTACCTGAGGAAAAATTTGTTGGACTCTGCTTGGGGTTTAAAAGGATATATGCAAACACAGGCAAAAATCTTAAATCTTCTTGACTCTGTTGCATATTTGGGAGCCATACATATATCCTCACATTTTTTCGTTGTGGATTGCTCATCTATTCTCTCTCCATTATTTTCTGACCTCTTCTGATTGATTCCTATACTTATCATGCAATATTTTATATGTACTAATAATTATCACTTTTTTAACAGCAATGTCGCTTCTAGATTCAGCTAAAACCTCAACCAGTGCAGCTATTTCACTTAACATTCCCCTATCCATTTCTCCTTGTCTACACTCTATCAATCCCTAATATGGAAAGCAATCAGTAGCCTGCAATCCAAATGCCTTCTTCGCCTCTTCCCATTGTATTACGTTGTCTTCTCCAATTATTTGTTTCCAATAACTTGGTTCCTTTGCCAGCTTCTCCAGTAAGTTCTAGCCCTCTCGTATATATTCTCTATACCTCTAATTGCAATCATCCCTATTGGGAGAATCGCTTTTTTCCATTCCTGTGTTGGTTTAGTTCTTAGTATACTTTCTGATACTCGTATTGTGTTTTGTCAGCCACTCTGTATATAATGCATTGCATCTATTGTCTTTATATCTCAAACCAACTCTGGTATTTATTTTTTTAATAACTTTAATTAAGAGATCATTTATATGTAAAATTAAAGAATTTCAGAACACAGGATATAAAATATGCAAAGTGTATTTAAAAACATAAACAAAACCTCTCCAATAAATGCTAAGGAATTATATATAAATGCAGCGTATAAACCTTCAAAACAGAGATGAGGTAATACTAGCTAATTGCAAAAAGATTATTATAAGAAGTCATTAACGAATCACCATAAGAGAATAATTATCATATGAGCAAATGGTTTAGCCATTTACATACAATTTTCTAAAGAGGAACAATGCGATTTGTAACATTGTTTCATCATCAAATGGTCTAACATAATTCTAAAGGAAAACAATGTATAATAGACAAAAAAAAATTGAAAGAGGGTAGAAAAAGAACCTGTCCTGGTAGAATAATGTAGCCAGCAGGACCTAGGCTAATGATGACATCGTTGTAAAAAAATCATGTATGCAAACTGAATCCAGATCTAAAAAAAGAAGCCAATATGAGATAAAAAGAACGCTTTTTGCATCAGACAATTAGTCTGCAGACCATTAGAAGCCTAACCAAAATTTTTTACTTTAAACTTCCCTCCAGCCTCAAGGAAGGCAAGACAAGCTAGACCAGGGGAGAATTGAGATTGTCCATCCAATTATCTAGGTTTACCTTGAAGGTGACCAGGGTGCTACTGTGCTTGTAATGTAGTGCAGGTTTTTTTCCTGGAGGTGTGGGATATACTTAGATAGTCATCTATCACATCAACAGTTCTTACTTATCTTATTAAGAATCACTGTCTTTAACAGGATGCTTGAGGTTCCATCTGCTTTTGAAGGAATAGGAGGTCAAGTAAGGTCGAAGCTTTCATAACTCAAAAGGCTATACTCAGATCTCCAATGAGGAGTCTAAAATAGAGTGATTACAGAGAAAGGGCTGCCATTTTGTCCTGGTAACTAAAATGTTTTGAGGCCACTAATCTTTTTAGTTATTAACATCTGTGCTCTCTCAAATTAATTGTATGTTTAGACAAATACAAGCTAAAAGGTGCATTATATTTAATAATGGATCTGATAAGATATGAGTAAAGAGTGAATTAAGACTTCTTTGGCTCTAGTTAAGATACATTTGGAAATTAAATGAGACAGACAGAAGGCTTTCCGGACTATTATGGAGACATGATAGTTAAATGATAAGGAATTATCAACAAGAGTGCCTATTTCCCTTATTGCAGTGTTTTGTTAGAGGGGTGTGTCATCTACACGGCGTGTGAAAATTTTGTTTACAAAAATGTACTATAATACATTTTCTCACATTTAATTTGAGACCATTGTGATTATACCACTTGTTAACATGGTCTAACCCATGTGGGAGCAATTTTGGGTGAGTGGAAGATCGAAAAACAACAAACAATTTACAGTCATCTGCAAACTTGGATAACTATAGACCAGGTGTGCTGGCTTGAAGGTGTGAGAAAAAGACGCAAAATATGAGAGCCCTGCATTATATCATTGGTGACTTTTTTCTTTCAGAAGTAGCACTCGTGACTTTAACCACCTGGGCTCTGTCAAGAAAACAGCTATCCGCCACACAATATAAGGATTTATATTCAGATTTGCAAGTCTATCAATAATGCCTGCATGGGGAATAGTGTTAAAGACCTTGGCAAGGTCTAGACATGTATAAAATAGCTGCCATCCACTGCTTTGGATACTTTTTCAAGGACATATGTGAGACTTAAGAAATAGGACCTTCTTTTGACAAAGCAGAATTAATAAGTACCAGGGTTAAAAGATTTTTAGTGTCCAGACTGATGAGGTTTCAAACAATGCACTCCATAACCTTACATATGAGGTTAGTGCCACCAATGGGGATACAGTTTCCAAGGTCTGTGGATTGGTCATCCTTGTGTAATGGGATTATAATAGTTAATTGACTGGCTTAAGAGTGTAAGCAGTGCAGAGGCTTAGAGTAAAGAGGTTAAGTAGGCGTTACATTGTCCATATTTGCTTCTGATAATCAGGGAAACTTATATTATTAAGGGCCATCTATGAGGTGTTCTTAGCTTTTGAGAGGGCTGGAGAGCATGTTCCATAGTAATTACCAGGATGACTGTGATTATGGAATCTGTGGGATAGTTATGGAATCTGTGGGAAAGTTATGGAATCTCTGGGATAGTTATGGAATCTGTGGGATAGTTATGGAATCTCTGGGATAGTTATGGAATCTGTGGGATAGTTATGAAATCTGTGAGATAGTTATAAATGAGGATGGAGTAAAATTTGCACTAAATTTGTTATCTAGCATATTTGGTATTTCCTTTGGGTTGCGATGTACAGTATTTTTGCAAACTAACTCTGAATATTGTCAGGTGTTAAATAAAGAAAGATTTGTAAGTATGTTTGGTTTTAGTGGCTATTTTAAGTTTATACACTGCTTTGAGCACCCTAATGGTTCACATATGCTCTTAATGAGTTTCTTAAGTATGCTCTTAAGGTAGGTAGAACAAAACGTCTTATAAACAATAAGTGGGTTCTTTCTCTTGTTATGTAATTTACTAATATAGGTATTGATATAAACCATAGAAGTTTGTTTTACATTTTTTCATTATATTTGGTGCAGAAAGAAACTGCCTTATCAAAACAACCATCTAAGAGGGAGTAGAAATCAGAGGCATAGACAATGGTTTAGCAATGGGATCCATCAGAGCAAAATTACAATGGAACTTATTTAGTTAATCAAGTAACTGAAGCAGGTTTGCTGTTGAGAAATCTCTAAACTTGGATGTGTTTACATGGATATTATTACCAGTTTTAAGGGAAAATGTCTTCAATTCACGGTCTGATTTAACAAGGCAGGATGATGCATATGGAGATGTGCAAGATAGTTGTTAGACTTAGATCAAGGATATTGCGGCCCCTATTTGGATCATTAACTATTTGTAAAAGAGAGATAGCGTTTGTAATATAAAGGAAGCAATGAGCATGCCAACCATTGGCAGTGTAGGTCAGATAGCTTATTGATAGAAATTCCACTTCGTCCAGTACAAAAGTGTTCAGTTTAATGGGTGTTTCATCTAATGTGTTAAGACAGCTGTCTTGCTCTAATTACAAAGTTGTAATTACTCTTGTTTATTGTGTTTTTGACACCTAGAAGTACAGATGTGATATCCTGAGGAATCTGTCATGAGATGATGATATCTATGACAAATACTAATATTCCCCTATAACCACCACTAGGTCTGAAAATGTGATAGGCCCTGTATGAAGGAACAGAGGGAGTGCTTTTATTGCTCTTTAACAACTCATATATGAACGTGGTCAAGTTACAGGAGACCCTCTAGTTTGGGCATTTTTTTTTGTTTTGTTAAGACACCTGGCATTCAGCAGAGCAACATTAATGTGATACAAATTAGAAATTACAAGATCACAATGCCTAGCAGATGTACTCTGACTAAAAAGGGATTATAAGGGCAATAAAGGCTTCAGCCAGAGTGTAAAAGCCCTTGGTAAGAGAGGGGTAGACCATCCCTAGTAAAGCAGGAAGGCTTGTCAGATAATTTGTTCCAAGCTGACATGTATTGGATCCCCCTAGAATGACACCAGCTATGTATCCAATTATTAAAGCCAATGATCTTGTCTTTCAATTTTGGCATCATTCGGGGTGATGGCAAAATACCATTCATGACCAGTGTCTTTCCTGTGTCAGACACATACATAGAATTCATACTCATATCCTTCTGCATGTGTCTCTGGGTAGAGTGTCTAAAGTCTTTCACTCACATGTGGACCACTATCAGATCATAATCGCATTTGTCAGGATAGAAACATCTAAGAGCCATACTTACATCCTGGATCTTGGCTCTAGAAAGACAGCTAACTGTCACTGTATTGTTTGCCTGCCTGAGGTGGGTGGTGTCCCTATACCTGAAGTTAAGTTAGTTCAGTTTAGGCAAGTTGAACATCAGTATAGCAGCCAGCCAGGTAATAAAAGCATGTCTCACAGATGTCCTTCATTAGCACTGTTGCAGTGTTCAGTACAAAAGGGATATCCTGCAGAAGTTAGATGTATGTCCGGCTAGCATACCAAAGCCTTGGCTCCTTCTAAATGCCGTATATCAGACCTATGTCCTAGCACTTAAACACATTTTCCTTTCCCCCATCCCTAAATTTCAAAGGAACTACCCATCTAAGACTCCCTCTGTGTCTATGCACCCTAAGCAACTTTTGAAGAGCAACTGGCTTTTTAACAGACTGTTTTCTGACAAAACAGCTCAAGATGCAAGAGGACAGAAGTCTTCTTTCCCAGACAAGCCTGCCTCTATTTGACATTTGTCCCTCTCTTCCCCTCAAACAGATTCTTCTTTCTCTAAGGTTAGCTATGTCCTTTCTCCTTTGGCAACAAATCACTACAGACTCTTGGGGTCTTTTGGTCATCCAAACTAGTTATTTCATGGTTTGGAAATATTCTTCTGTTTTCAGATATCCCTCAAGCATCCTCCTTGCCAACTGCCTCATTTTCATCCCCTTCTTCAGGACCTCTTGGCATAAGGGACCATTGAGCCAGTCCCATCATCCTAGAGGGTTAAGGGATTCTACTCCAGGATGTTTTTGGTCCCTAGGAATGAGGGTTCTTGAAGACACATTCTATCTCTCTCTGTTTTCTCAACACCTTTCTAAAAGTTTCTTCTTTCAAAATGTTATCTCTCTTGTATTTGCTTCCTCTGCTGCTTCCGCGGCTTACCTGGTGTTGCTGAACCCGAAGGATTGGCGATATCTTATATGAACTTAGGCAGCTCTCAGCTCCATTAGACATCCTATTCAACCAAAGCCTGAGCACCAATTTCATCCCAGCTGAATGAAGGACAGCCACTGTCATCCCTCTACACAAAGGTGGAGTGTCCACTGACCCAGGCAGTTATAGACCCATCAGCCTAACTAGCCTGATCTGCAAGGCCATGGAATGCATTATCATGGACCTTATAAACAAGGACATTGGAAACCTCCAAACACGTGATCCCACACTGTTTAATTTTGTCAAAGGGAGATCATGCCTGTTAATCTTGGTCGACTTCTTTGAAACAGTCACCAAAGCCATGGATAAGGGGAAGATGGTGCACACTGCCTACCTTGACCTAGCCAAATCCTTTGACACTATTCCCCACTCAGGCATAATAGATAAACTCTCCCAGCTAGGCATCAACCCATATGTTACCAGATGGGTAGCTAACTGGCTCACTGGTAGAACCCACTCAGTCAAAGAAGGGGAAGACACTTCTAGTAATAGAACCATAACAAGTGGTGTACCCCAAGGATTGGTCTTGGGGTCTTTACTGTTTGGGATATATTTTTCTGAGGTGCAAGCCAAAACCAGTGGTCTGTGGCTGACCAAGCTTGCAGATGACTGCAAGCTGGGCACTGTTTTATATTCCGCTAGTGATGTGAACATCCTCCAAGAGGGCCTTACCCAAACTAATGACTGGTGCCAGAAGCATGGCCTCAAACTGAATGCCAAGAAATGCATCAGTATCCCCTTTGGGAAAAATGTCATCCCAACTAATTTTGACATTAATAACAGCATACTAAGCATGCAATCAGTCGTGAGGGACTTGGGCACCCAGGTTGAAACCAACCTTACTTTTGACCACCACGTTGCCTCCATTGTACAGATGACTTTCTACATGGCCCACCTCTTAAATAAGGGTATTTCATCCAGGAGCAAGGAGGTCATAACATCCCTGTATTCCTCCCTTATCAGACCCATTATCAAGTGCAATGCCCGCTTCCTTGCCAAGCACATGCAGCAGTTGGAGAGACCACAGAGGTTCCTGATCAGGAAAATCCAGGGTCTCAAACAGCTATCCTATACAGAGAGGCTAAAAGCCCTGTCACTCTACTCACTCTCATACAGACTGCTCAGAAATGACCTGTATCTGGCATACAAGGCCATTTCAGACCCACCCTTGATGGAGTTGCTGCATATCTGTAAGACAAACTCCACTCACGCTACCCGCACGCAAGGCCTAAACCTGGTCTGTGACATTAATAGAACTTGTTGGCAGGATAGATTTGTGTCACAAAGACTCCCCCATCTGTGGAATAGGCTCCCTCTCCATGTCAAGCAGAGTACCTCTCTAGCCCTCTTTAAGAGGAACCAGGATGACTGGATGGGAAACTGAAAATACACCCCTGGGATCCCACCTGTGTTCCTGCTGGACAGGGGAAACAGGTGCTGACTATGAGGGAATAGGGGAAAATTCTTGGCTAGGCTTATAAGGGCCTCCAGACCAATAGCCTAGTATCATTCTATGAACCTATGAACCTATTCCTATCTCCATATTCCTGTTCACCTTCTCTTTAGAATATTTTTACAGTTCACTATTTTTTCCACACATTATCAGTTCTCTGTTTTGCCTTTAGGTTCAAATGTTCACAGGCAAGTATGAGAAAATTAAGCTGCAGACAATTTCCAACCTAGCTGAAAAAAAAACTATTCAAAATTCCCTGTAGCCTTAATGAGGGCAAGGCAAGATAGACCTGGAGAAAATTCAATGTCCAGATTAATGAAGTCTATGATAATGAGTGGCATAGCTTTACATATGAGGTTAGTGAGGCTAATGAGTCTATATTTATGGTCTTTCTACAGCACAGAGAGGTTTCCTGACCCAGTTACAGCATACTGCAGACTCCACTCCACGGTGTTTAGATATTTCCCTATCAGGATGACCTTATTCAAATCTCCTCTCAGTGGCTTCTTCTGCAGACTTTCAAATTTACCAGTCTCCTTCTTCACATTGTGGGTTTCACTCTAAAACTCAAGAAGTCTATTATAACCCTTTCACTGGACCAAATGTTTCTGTGATGCATGATTCAGACCATATCTATGATGGTGTATTTTCCTCCTCAAAAGTTCCAGTCCTTGACAGCATTCTTCCAGGCTCTTCTTCATTTGCAAGTGGTGTCTACAATAAAGTTTCTATAAGCCATGGATTGCATGGCCTCCACTATTCCAGTGGTTTCGTTGGACAGACTCCACATGTGGAATTTTCACTGGCTCCTCAAGACAATTTTGTGCAATATCATCATTTGCTGGACTTTCCAAGTCCTCTCTTGCCTTGCCTCAGGAACTAGTTTCTGTGGTGAATTCACCAGATTTCTCTGAATTAGGGCCTACTATTCATGTTTCCTTCCCCACTCAGGAGATCTTTGCAGACCCTTCAGACCTGAGTTGGGGGGCTTCTTCCAAAAACATCAGGGTCTAGTCTCCTTGACAGGTAATATAGGTCATATCAACATCAAGGAAATGAAAGCTCTTAAGCCATCTGTTCAGGCTTTGTATTCCGTTTGGATTCCAGGTCCTCTCAGAATTTTCACATACAAAACCACTGTCATATGGTACATATACAAGCGTGAGAATAAAGTATTTTCCTTCTTTGCAAACTGACCCTCCCAGCTTGGATTTTGTTATCCACCATAACTTAATGCTTCAGGTAGTTTATAGTACCTCAGAGCACAATCTAGTGGCAGACAACCTGAGCAGGTACAGAACAGATCCTCACGAATGGATGCTTCACAGGGAGGTTTTCCTGGGCATTCTTTATCAGTAAGATACTACTCAAGTAGATCATTTTGCCTCCTGTTTGAACAGACAGTTTCCCGAGTTCTGTTTTAGAGTGCCAAGTCCTCTGGCTTGGAAAGTGGATGCCATTTCTTTTTCTTGGAAAATGATATTCCTTTATGCTTACCCCCTCTTACTCTGTTGCCAAAGATCCTGCACAAGATCATGTAGAACAGGCCCAAGATCTTATTGGCGACTTCTTTTTGGCCCAGATAGCATTGATTTATCCTTTTTTCACTTGGCCAGAGTCAATTATAAGAAGTTACCTTAGCAGATGGATCTTTTCACCCAAGACAAGGGGCTTTCTCATTCACCCTTATCGTCTAACCCTACACTTGACTATTTGCAAGACAGGGTTTTGATTCATTTTCACTGCCAGTTTTCTGAGGATGTGCTTTGGGTATTGCAGAAGGCCAGAAAACAGACTACTAGAAAATCTGAAGTTGCAAAATAGAAAAGAAAATTCTGTTTGTTGTCACAAACATAAACAAGACTCTTTCTGTTGGGTATTACTATGTTTTTTTCTTATTTGTTTGAGTTGCTCGATTCAGGTCTGACATACTCTTCCATTAAAGCTCATTTGTCAGCCATTTCTACTTGTTTGCTTTTGGATCCATCACTTTCACGTGGGTTTGAGGTTAAACAGTTTCTGAAAGGCATCCTTCATATTAGACCTCCAGGAAAGTAAATACTTCCTTCTTGGGATCATAATTTTTTTCTTGAAAAGCTGGATCAGCCATCTTTTGAAGCAACAGCTTCTTCTGATTTGAAATTCCTTACCTGGGAAACCGTTTTGTTGGCAGTTCTGACTTCTGCCAAAAAGTCTCTGAACTTCAGGCCCATATTGCAATTCATCCTTCCTGGTTTTCCACAGAGACTGTGCACCGTTGGACTAATCCTTCTTTATGACTAAAGTGTTCAATGACTTGTCTTTGATTTAGACCATTCAGCTTCCTTTTTTTTCTCTCTCCTCAAAAAAGCAGTGAGAGGGTTCTACATTCTTTGAATTTGCATTGGGTGCTCAAATGTCATTCAGGGAAAAAAAACAAAGATATTAGAAAATCTGAGAGATGTTTTTTGCTTCTTTTTAAGCCAAAGAATTGTGTTTCACTGTTCTAAGCAAACCATCTCCTCTTGGATTTCTAAAGGCATTTTGTGTCATTAACCTTTCTATGTCAAGCAGCTTCCTACTTCTGATAATGCTAATTCTACTAGAGTGTTTGCTTCTCTGGAGCTTTTTTTAAGGGTCTTGATGCTAGATCCATTTTGGAAGCTTGTGCTTCTGTGCATACTTTTACCAAGCACTACATTTGGATGTTTTTTTATAGCGATAGGGAAACCTTTACCAGGTCCATCCTCCATGGGTTTTTGGACGGCTCTTCTGTGGTTTCCTTCGGCCACCATTTCCAGTAGCTTTAGTACTCTCCTTTTAGTAAGGAATATGGCAACAGTAATAAGGAAGGACATAGTATAGTTGTGTAAGAAATTATCGTAACAGTAGATGTCTTCCTTCTCACTGTTATAGTATTCTGTCCATCCTCCTTCTTCTCCTTATTGTGTTTTTTTTTTTCTTTTCCCCTGGCTAAGGGCTCTTTCTGTTTCTTTCTTTCTGGATATACATGCAATCTCTTTTTTTCCTCCTTGGTTGTTCTGGTGCTCCATGGGAAATTCAGTCCTGAGGATTTGATGCTCATACATTACTTGTGTACTTTATTCCTTGGTGAGGATTTGATGCTCATACATTAAATATTTACTTTATTCCTTGGTGAGGATTTGATGCTCACACATTACTTGTGTACTTTATTCCTTGGTGAGGATTTGATGCTCATACATTACTTATGTACTTTATTCCTTGGTGAGGATTTGATGCTCATACATTACTTATTTACTTTATTCCTTGGTGAGGATTTGATGCTCATACATTACTTATGTACTTTATTCCTTGGTGAGGATTTGATGCTCATACATTACTTATGTACTTTATTCCTTGGTGAGGATTTGATGCTCATACATTACTTATGTACTTTATTCCTTGGTGAGGATTTGATGCTCATACATTACTTGTGTACTTTATTCCTTGGTGAGGATTTGATGCTCATAAATTACTTGTGTACTTTATTCCTTGATGAGGATTTGATGCTCATACATTACTTGTGTACTTTATTCCATGGTGAGGATTTCATGCTCATACATTACTTATGTACTTTATTCCTTGGTGAGGATTTGATGCTCATACATTACTTATTTACTTTATTCCTTGGATGTAGGATATATGTTTGACGTATGGAACTTGAGAGGAACCAAGGCTTTGGTATGCTGGCCGAAAGTATGGCTATCCTCAACAGGATATCTCTTTGGAAGGAATACTGCAACAGTGATAAATAGGATATCTACTTTTATGGTAAGTTCTTGCACAGCTGTGTTGTAACTCTTACTCTCTAGTGCTATAATGTAGAGGTGCAGTAGCGTTAAATGTCCTAACTCCACATAATTACCAACAAGCAGAAATGCATCAATACCAGTGACCAAAAAGTGCAATCCATAATTGAGATAATAACGTATTTTATTATATACCTAATATCAGTAACAACATACACAAATAATGGAGGTGTGGGGAGGTAATATCCCCCATATGGGGGATTTAGAAAGGCTTACCCCCTGTAAAATAGCTCCCACCCCTTTTTCATCTGAATGAAACTGTGATTGTGTTCATCCATATGTAGTTTTGTCTGGATGTAACTCAGCAGAACTGTTTATCATAGCAACTTAGTAATGCATAAGCCATGTTATGTGTTAGTCTGCAAGAAAGAATTCAATTCATAGGAATCATAGGAAATTCAAGGGAAATGACTCTTGTGACTGTTTATGTCTTGTTAGTACTCACCTTAGGCTATACCCCCATTTTAAAGAGGGCAAGGCCAGTCAAGCTTGAGGTGAATTTGTGAATGCTCATCCAATCACTTAGGTCCTGTTTGAAGGACGATATTGTAATACACTGATTAAATTGCATGGTGGGGGAGGCACTGGGTGATAATCCTCTATCTCCACCATACTTTGTTTACCTGCTGGTGAAGAATTAGATCCCTGGTTCTGCTATGACTGAGAGATACAAGAGATCCAGGCCACTGGGACTCTAATGGTACAGAAGGCAAAGTGAGGCATAGATCTCCCCTCCTGTGTATATTGGAACTGAATAAAGGGACAGTGCTTCCAGCCTCTCTTGGTAGTTCTGGGACTTTATGTCTGTGATTTTCTTGTTTGAAATATCTAGTGAATCATCCCAAAGGAAGCACTGTACTCAGTAACTGGCCTAATCGTTGCTGGGTACAACAGAACAATGGCTTCTTCAGATCTGGATAATATCCCCTCTGCAATTAGCTGCAGTAAGTAGAATGACTTTCTGGCTACTGTCATGATGATCGAAGGAGGGAGAATTATCAATCCGATTGCCAAGGTCAATAACAACATTCTCATTTTGAAGCAGAGTGTTGCCTTTGCTTTATGCAAGTATGACAATATTGCAGGTTTTTGCATTTAATCTGTGCCTATATTTAGGACATCAGGTATTGATGAGTGCAGGCTGAATAAATTGTGTGTCAGAAGGGAATATGACCATGACTCTCAAGTCTGCAGTCAGAAAAGGAAATGCTGAAAGATGTCCAAAGACATCGCCAGTCACCTTGGTATTCTCTGATGAAGCACCTGCCACTTACACTGTCTAGGTTCTGTCTTTTATCCAGTTTGCTAGTCATCACATAGTGTTCTGCTTGTATTTTGTTATGATGACTAACTATGATAACATGGGGGGCAATGTCAAATGCCTTGGCCAGGTCAAGGTATGCAGTGGTGACAGCATAACCACTTTTGACAGCTTGTGTTACCCTTTCAAAGAAGTTAACCACATGAATTATTCAAGATCTGTCTTTGACAAAACCAAACTGCTGTGGTTCTTCTTGTCTGATGAAATTTTTGATATCATAGTTTATCAGGTCATTGATAATATGATCCATGGCTTTGCAAATGAGACTTGTCAAGATGATGGGCCTATAATTCCTGGGGTAAGTGGTAGGCCACCCTTGTGGGGGGCATCACTACTGTTGTATCTCAAACCTCATCGACAAACCCTATGGCTAAACTCAGGTTAAATAAGTTATGGAATGGCCCTGCCAGGGCTCGCTTTGTATTGTTTATTACCTTCAGTTTATCTTTTTTAACAATAATTGGAGGTTATGAGATTAAGTGATAAATGGGTGTTGGATATAATTTCTGTGGTTAAACTCACACTGAATTTTTTTGCAAATATGTTAGCAATGTCTGCTGGATGAGACAGTGTAGTGCCATTTTAAATAAGCGATTCAGTGGTTAGCAATTTGATTTATTCCTGAGCCACTGTAATTATTATTAATGGATCTTTGCTCTTTATTTCCATTTTTTTCTTTTATTTGGAAAACATGGCAACTAATTTTGGAACGCAAATGCATATTATTTGTGTGTGCTTCTTTTTTTTAGGTAATATATGAGCTGCTTAATCTCAGAGGAAAATGTTATCACTAATGCATCAGGCTATGTTGTTAACAAGCCCATGGGTTCCTAGATAAGTATGAGGCTGGCTGCCCTCCAGGGCCATTTTACACCTAGGCAATTCCCCTTTTTGTGATCAAATAAACCTATCTGTTTTGGTTAGAGATTGGCCTTACCCATCCAAAGGTTGATAATTATATATTACCCCTAATGAGGATAACTGGGATCATACCATAGATAATTTGAGGGGACCCATGCATGGAATAAAGCATTTAGGAGCTGCATCTATCCATTAGTAGTGCAGGGAGCAGTCCTGGGGTACATTTTCTGTTTCCTATTCATAGATCCAAGTTGAGCTTGAATATGTTCAGGGATGAAGTTTGCTTTATGCAGACGAGGGAGTCTGTTCTAGAACCTGTCTCTCCAAAGCATTCTGTTGATGTTGCAGAAGACATTTAGATCCCTAGGCTAAGTGTTTCTAATGCCTTTTGACTTGCTGATGTGCAGTAAATCCAGCAGTATTAGGTTGGTGGATGTCTTGCACGCCAGACACAAATTGGCCTTTAGCAGTCTGTAGGACACCAAGTATAGCGACAGGGCATTGAGTGCCATGTGCTGCAATTATAAAAATACAGACTTTAGGTGTTTTGTAGCATAAGAGAGAAAAGCAATAATTGCCTCATCATATGTGGAGAGGATAATGTTTACTCTGGGACATTTAAATGGTTGTAAAGGATCTATTACAGATGATTGTGGGTCTCCACAAGTAAAGGAAGCAATGCTAGAACTGTAAGTCTTAGACTGCACTTGGAACATTATGCTTTGTAAATCATTTTCTAATCACCGAGTTAGTTTGCTTAATAACCATGGTATTACTAGTTTTTTTTTTGAGAAGGTCATGGTTCACAAATCTGAATACTCCTTCAGATCTATAAATAAGACACCTGATAATTATCTGTTTTCCATATTTATATGACACTGTTAGAAAGAATACATTGCGCTGTCAAGCTATATATCTATATCTATATATCTGTATCTATATCTTTATCTATATATCTATAGCTATATATATATATATATATATATAGCTATATATATATATATATATATATATATATATATATATATATATAGTAGAGAATCCATGCGGTTTATTTGAAAGGACATCGGTCCTTATACCCTCACACTATTCCATTATGTGCCTGTTACATCCATCATGTTAGGTGTTATTGCATGCTTAGCAAGCACCTTTAAATTTCTAAGGGATGACAATCCAGAGAGCAAAAATAATGAACCAGTAAAACTTATAAAATCCAAATGAAGACTGAGTGGACAATACAAACTTTGTGCAAAATGCAAAAGAGAATTATTCAGCTCTATTAATGCTAATAATTTTTAAATAATAATAATTGTTAAATGAGATTTGACTTTTAAGCCAGCTGATAAAATGATATACTGCTTTTTAAGTTTACAGGATTTTTTGTTGATCAAATATCAAATGTTAGGTTATATAAGAAGTTGTGCAGGCAATATGCTGCAAACATCAACTTTTGTAAATCTTAATTGACATTTGGCTTACAACAAGCTGATAAAATAATGCACAGATTTTAACTTTACAGGACTTTATTTTCCAAAAATGTATCAAATGTTAGCTTATTTAAGAAGTTGCATAGAAACATGTTACTTGCATCAAGCTTTGTAATTGAAGATTTGCACTAAATGAACCACTTTTACATTTTTTAATATTCACATCAGAGATGCCATGTATCTGCCTATAGCCATGAGAGTAGTTCTATATACTGCTGATGTTTAGAAACTAGTATAAGAAATGACTGCCCCAGGGTTAACAGACGAGCTTTGCATCAAGAACTGAAAATTTGTAACTCAATGTCAATTCATTCTATTGCTGTAGAACTGCTATCATCAAAATCTGATCCTGAATTAAAGCTGTCACATTTTTATGGGATGGGTATTTATTTCTTATTGAAAACGAAGGAGAAAATGCTACAACATAAGAAAATAAAAGTCTTCTGGGAGAATGAAAATATATGGGGGTTCATATTCTTCCTACCTAATCATCCAATGATAATTTTAGCAAAAGGTGAGTCATTTGAGTGCTTTTATTTGAAACAATGATGATCTGCCGTTGTTGAGGAATGTGCACAACTACAGTGACTTACTGCTCCTTGCATCTAGAAATTATAATAAGATCGCATTACTGACTCACCAAGGGGCACTGCCATATGAGATCAGCACCAGAAATGATACTCAAAGCAAAGAAAATGGCTTCTCTTTTACTCTTACGAGTAGCATCTGGCTCTTGACATTTTCAAGGCAAAGAGGAGAAACAGAAGTAGGTTGCCATGTCTTTCTTCTATACCACATATGCATAGACTCCTTCTACTATTTTTCCATAAAAACACCAGGAATCAAACAAAAAAACATCCTAACAAAAAAAAAAAACATACATAGTTCCTTACTCAAACTCTGTAAGGGTTTAAAGCTCTATTGAAATGTAAACTCTGGGTTCAGAGAAAAAAAAATGCATTGTCCCATCCATGAATCTAAAGTGGGAGGGTGGGAGGTTGGTATAATGGTTAAGGCGTTTACCTTACAGACACAAGGTGCAGGGTTTGATTCTTACATAGGGTAATTGGCTAGGCTTAAAATGACCCACAAGGACAGTTAGCCTAGTACTAATCTGTGAACCACTGTGAACCTGTAAAGGTGGCTGATGACTCACACGTGTGTGTGAAGGTAACCCATTGCACAAGCAAAGCATAAAGTAAGTAAGAAACAAATTTAGATCTCAGTGTTGTTACATTAAAATAAGAAGTAAAAATGAACACAGAAGCCATTGTGTCACTTGTTTTTCAGGTAGGCATCACAGGAAAATAAAGGAACTTCTTGGGATGGCACAGTCCTCTGCTGCTATGTTGTGCCTCAAAACACTCCTGAAAGTTTTTTTTTCCTGTGAACCCACTTCATTGGGCATTATTACTGACATGCATTGCATACATTACTTTATAGATATGAAGCCATATTTATGGGGAAGTGAAGCCAAGAGATTTCATTTATAATACATTTATTTGAAAACAATTGTGTAATAAGGCATGTCAAGGTTCGATCTTCGCTGTTGCTGCAAATTTTCATTTACTGAAGATGTAATTTACATGACTTCATTTAATTTGGTCTCGGATGAAAAATAGGCTTATAGAAAAAAATATTTTGGAAGTAAAGAGGAATAATATCAGCTGCACTTATATGCATTTACACATAGTATTTTATCATTGTTTTTAGTAATGTGTAAGCTCACTTATTTATTGTCAAATACCCAGGGGAGCCAGGAGGATTTTTGAAGGGGGTTGCAAAGGAGTGCAAACCCAGAGCTCCTCCATGCAGCCCCCCCCCCCACAGCCATTCCAGTATCTCATTACTTGGCTATTTCTCCCCAGTTAAACAATGTTCAAAACTCTTAGTGTGCATACTGTTTTATGCTTTACTTCTACAATGATTACATATATTTGGAATTAATTTACAACTTTTATTTCAAATTTTATAACACAAACACTGATAGACATTTGCCAAACAAAGCAATAGTCTTACAATGAAAACAGACTTAACATTAAAACTTCTCTACCTTATGAAACTCACATTCACTGAAACAGCACTGAAACCCACAGTCAAAGAAAATATACCTGGCCAGTGATGGGTTAAGTGTACGTTTGGGCTGTTTTCAAATCATAGGCCCCTTGCACACATTTTTAGGACCATGTAAAAATTATTTGATTCACCTTCCTGATTGTATAAATTATAATATATAATAACTGAATTATCTGTTAGAGTGTGTTTTAAATGTATAGTTTAGAACACTAAGTAATGAAACAAAACATATGAACCAATAATAGCAAACTGGCCAATTCAGAACATTTCAACCATAAAAGGCCACTTAAACTTCTGTCATTACACTCAACCGATATCAGTCAATATGCACAACCTCTGCAGAAGTAAAGGTCATCTGAATAACTGCACATTAAAGAGATCTAAATCTAATGAAGGGGTTGTTGCTAGAAAACAACTTTACATTTCAGTATTTCATTTACAAATTCAGTGCCTGGAGAATAAATTGCCTATGCTACATTAAAAAATGGCAAGCTGGTATATTGCAATAGGGAATTGGTGACAAGCAGAAAAACAGGTTCATGGTTACTAGGCATCTCATCCAAAGGAGGACATACTCAGGACTGCAGCAACCCACCCCCTTAAAATACAAATCTACATGCTGTGGAAGTAGAACATACAGCCCTGTGCATCAAAATGCAAACATGCTACCTGCTGTGCTACTAACACTGGTTTAAAATTCTATACCACAATAATGATATCATTTGTTAAACAAAACAGTTGCACATTGTAAACAGACTTAGCATGAGCAGCAGCAAACTTCTCTTCCCTTGAAGCTCACAATTATTTGCAAATGCACTTGAAAATAAATTGCACCTACTAGATCTAACTAGGGCATTTCACTTTTTCTCTCACACACACACACACACACACACACACACACACACACACACACACACACACACACACACACACACACACATACACACACGCACACCCCAGATCTCTCAGTCTCTTAGCATAAGAAATCTGGACAAAGCCTGTTATAACGTTCGGGACAAAGGCCTAAAACTAGGGACACATTTAGAAAGTTGCTAGAATAACATAGAATAACATGATTTATGATAGAATGCATTTTCTGAAGGATATGAAGCCTGAAACTCAAATGCATGTAATTATTTAGTGACTTTAATCCTTCGCTCATCCCAGTGATTTGACAAAAAAAAACATAATTTTTATGATGAACAAACCAAAAATATAAGGCAAAAATCTGGACATTCTGCGAAAATCTGTACAACTGAGAGGTATGATACACAAACATACATCCCCCTACCTCCTTAGAAAGTGGATAGAGCAACAAGTTTTGCATTAGTATGCATTTTCAGAAGGATATGAAATCTATAGCTCAAATATCTGCCATTATTTTCTGACTTCAGTCCTCAATGATTTGCCAGAAAAAAACACAATTTTATGAGAAATAAATCAAAAATATGAGCCAAAAATTTGGATAATTGTGAGGTATGAACCTCCCTCCCTCTTCCACACACCTACCTCCCTCTTACACACAGACACACACAGACCTACCTACTTCTTACACAAACACACACAACCCTACCTTTACCTACCTTCTTCTTACATACACACCCCTACCTACCTACTTCTTACATCCATACACCCCTACCAACCTATTTCTTATACATACCCCCACACACACACACACACACACACACACACACACACACACACACACACACACACACAAACACACACACACACACACCTACCTCTCACCTGTAAATTTGTCTGCAGTCCAAACGTCTTCTGGAATTTAAATTTTGTGCTGGTGTGGAAGATGCATAGATCAGTTGCACAGATGCTGAAGATGAAAACAGGTTGCAAATATCTGTTGCATCTGTGTGACTGGATGCAAAGGGCATTCTTAAAGAAAAATGCCCTCAAAAAACATATATCTATATTTTTTTTAATTAAAAGAAAATTAATCTCCCTGTCAGCCAGTTCCAGGGGGGTGCAAGTGCACTCCCTTGCACCTGCCTGTGGGCACCCTTGCAAGTACCTTGAATGTATGTAATTAGATATAGATAACCCCACACAGCTACTTATGAATAGAATCAGTGAAAGTAGTAATGAATGCATAAATTAGTTATTTGTAGAATAAAAAGAAAATGTATTAAGTATGCATGCCTAATACCATCAGGGCAGGATAGGCTCTGGCTCCAGTGTGACCACAAACGGGATAAAGTAGGTATCAGAGAATGATTTAAACACCAAAAGTAGAATACGTTCTATAAGTAATTGAGAACATTTTAATTCATTTGTCTTTTGCAACCATCTTGCTTCCAACAGCTACAAAACACATTGTTCCATGTTGAGTATTTAAACTAACTAACTAAATGCAGTACTAGATGTCATAGCATTTCCATGGCCATGAAAAGTCACAAGCCCACATACCACATAAAGCAACACACAGACTATTTCAGATAATCTTAGAGAGGTCAAAATACTTGAATATGCAGAAAACACAAATGTCACAGCCAAGAAAATTATAGAAACTTGTAATTATAATGGATGGTTTCAGGATTTGTGTGAATAACATAATGAGCATAACAAAATATGCAAAACAGCTTTTAAATAATTGCAAATAATGTCACTAAAATTTAGCAAGTATTATAACGGAGTCAAAGCATTAAGAATGCTTAAGAGAGCTGTAATTCAGCTGTCATTCTGTAAACATCTTGCTTCCTGTCTTTGACAGACCACATGGTTCCAGGGTGGATATTTAACCCAACTTCGACACTACATGCCATACTGTTTCCAGACCCATGAAAGGGTGAAAAGCTCACATACCACAGAAAGCAGCAGAGAGATCATTCCAGATAATCCTCAAGAGGTCAACATACTTTAACAAAAAACTGTAGAAAACACAGCCAAGAAAATTATGCAACATGTAATTATAACTGATGGTTTCAGGAACTGTGTGAACAACTTAACTAAAATGCTGTCTATAGCAATTCAAGTTTGGTTACCATAATGTGTTTCAATTAAAAATATTATGGCTAAAATAATTTACAATGGCTACTCCAGAAGAAAATAACTGGCTTCAAGAAGTTGTAGAAACATTCAAAAAATGTTCACCTACATATTTACATACTGTTGGTATTACTTAATTTAGTAACTGTTCTGAAGTATTATATCTTTCAAATCCATATATATATATATATATATATATATATATATATATATATATATATATATATATATATATATATATATATATATATATATATATATATATATATATATATATATATATATATATATTACTGTTGAAAATTCAGCATAGTTTTTTATAGTAAACTTTTGCTTTAACTATCCTTTGTCAACATTGTCTTGTCAAATATTATTTGACTTTAACTGCTTTTGTTCAACTGTACCTCTAGGCCACAACTGTAGAGTACAAGATGCTCTGTAATTTGCAAACAGAAATTCATAAATATGCTTAATGAAGCCCACCTGTGGTAATCTGAATTGGAATGTTCTTCAGCAAGGCCTGCATATTAAGGAAGCTAGAATATGTTGCAATAAAGAAGGCAGAATATATTGCAATAAAGTTAATGTATGAGAGAGAGGGAGAAATCTCAGAATGTCATTCAAAAATGGTAAAGTTCTGTAAAATAATGCATGAGTTGCTTGCAAATAAGCAAATATAACTATATTTTCTCCTGTTTGAATGTAGAATATGTGCTACTCCTTCTGTCTACTGTGCTCTGAAATCTTTCTTGACATGTTTTTAATATCATTCCAATCAAGAGTTCATTGCTAAGCCACATATAGGAAGAAAGTGAAATAATAGCAGTGTGAAAACCAAAAAATGTCACTTGTCATTATAGAAGGCAGACATAAATACTGAAAGTCAGAAAAAAAAGACAAAAATATTCAAATGCATTTGCAAGATTTTGCAAGCTGATTTGTCTTGACAAATGAAGGAATGGATGAGCGTCCTGAGCACAGTGGCCTACATGCTTTATTATAGTAAATGTTTTACCGGGCTATTCATTGCCCAGAGGGGTGGGTCTTTCCATTCCCCTATAGCAAAGAAGCAAGAAGTGGGAATGATGTCATCATCCACTGATGATCATGGATTTGCCCTTAAACCCAAAGATTTCCCCTATGCACATGCTCACTGATGCCCGAGGCCTTAGTTTGCAGTGAAGGTCTACAGAGGCATGCTTTCTACTTCCATGAATGTTGCCTCCTCAGTCAGCCCTCTCCTGTTTTCAAGCAAGTGAACCCTGGTCTTCAGTTGAGATTCTATGCAGAGTTTGTACTCTGTATCCCCAACCCACTCACCTGTACCACCTTATTACTCCTTTCTGCTTCTGGCCACTTCCTCCAGAGTCAGGGCTTTATCTATGTATGTCATGAAGATGGCTAACCATGAGCATTTTGACCATAGTGAGTCAATTTATGAGCTATAGACTAGGGTAAAAGTGAACCTCTGGGTGCAGCAAATTGTGGATACAGTTTTGGAAAACAAGAATGCTGGCATGTATTAAAATAGAAAGTATTTAATAATACTACAGCTTTTGACATTTATAACAAATCTAAACATTAGAAAACAGTTCATATTGTGCTCAAATATGACCATAATGATATTACACCACCTTAGTAGTCAGTCAGTGAAACTGTCATAATCCACATTAAACCACATCTCTCCTCTGAAAGGACACGTGGCTGTTGTTATACGTCTATCATAAATCAATTTAAGCCTCGTCTGCCCTTTGAAAGGATACTTCTGTCTGTTGGTATACTGCTGTCATAAACCAATTTTAAAAACATACACTGTCTGAACACTCTGAAAAGACACTTGTCTCTTGGCTGTTATAGTCACAAATCACTTTAAACCACATTGGTCTTCTTAAAGTATATCTGTGGTACCAGTAATGTAGTGACAAACTTATTTAAGCCATATCTGCCTCTGAAATGGCACTTTTGTTTGCTGATATAGAGCTGTCATAAACACTCTAAACCACATCTACCTTTGATTCACTTGTGTCTGTTGGTATAATTCTACATCTTGAAGTGGCTGAAAACACTGATGTTGTGAAAAGCATGCAGTGGACTTGCTTACTTTGGTGTAGTAAGACTGTTATCACTGTCTTTTCTTTATGCCGATCCACTTATCTTTTAAGGTGCAAATCTTTAGGTTTTTTAGTGGTTCATCCAGCACATTTGCCAGCTCTCATAGGATGCATGGAAGAAATTAATCTTGGCTCTTGTATTATCTCCAAAAAGTCTAGCAAGATTTTTTTTAAATATCCCTTGGCATTTTCCCACCTTTGCCTACTGACACTGACCCCAGCATGCACACAGATACCAAGATCCATTGGTTCTAGCAAGGAAAATATTTAATAATTAATTTGGGGTTTCTGTTTTTCTAGATGCTCTTAGTCTTCCCACAATCACCTTCTTGTATCTAAAATATTTCTTTTAGTCATCCAACATTTTGCTGTGACCATTTCTTTCTTAGACACCCCCCTTAGGCTGATGGGAGCCCTTTTTGGAATTTGCCTGACCTTTGTATTGGCTCTAATCATTTGTCAGTCACCCTTAGATTCTTCTTTTCTTAATTATTGCCTCTACATTTCTGCTCATCCTCTAGCAAGACAGGTTACTTGCCAGTTGTTGGGGGACAAGCCTACTCCATTCTCCACCAGAGGGCTATATTAATGGTTGGAGGGATCTATGTGCCTCTATTTGTCAGTGTGTTCCCATCATAAAGCACAGAAGCATTGAGTCAGTAATCTACTGGCTGGATGGTATCCAGATCCCCAGCCAGGGTTACCTGGAATAGCTCTGTTAAGTGAAAGCTGGACATAAAACTAATCAAAGAGCCAGATATGAATTAAGGATTGCTACATTTCATACAGATTCACTGAGAGGACACAGCTTGGATATGCATGGCACAAAGGTAAGGAGGAGGCTGGACATCCTCTATATCCAAGAGATGAGGTAGAAGGGTACAGAGGCAAAGCCACTTGGCTTGAGATTTTGTGCCTACTACTTAGGAGGAGGACAGACTAGAAATGTTGTAGGAATTGTGGTGAGGGAGAGTTTTCTTAAGACAGCGAAGGATATCAAGAGAATTAATGACAGACCCATGGCAATCAGGCTCCAGTGTAAAGCATTATTCATAATCTCAGCCTATGCTTCACAGCAGATTTGTGACGGTGAGAAAAAGGCAGCACCAGTAGGACGTACTAGATAAAGCAAAAAGCATGAGCTGTTTTTTATGAAGAAGAACATGAATGCTCATATTAGGACAGACAAAACTGGATATGAGGACTACCTGGGTCCTTATGGGTGTGGAAACAGGAATAAAAAAGCAAAGGCCATTGTAGACTTCTGTCTGGCCAATGGCTGGATGGTGGACAACACAATGTACAGCATAGCAACAGTAACAAGTTCATCTACAAGAGAAGTCAGCAGGGAACTCAGGTAGACATCCTCCTAAGGAAAGGGCACTGAGAGGGAATAAGGGACAACAAAAGTAATGCCCAGTATATCATTCGTCACACAGTATAATCCAGTCATAGCCACAGTCAGCTGTAAGCAGTGGTCAGAAAAGGCTCTAAAGTCAATAGACACTAAGATGAAGATCTGGAAGTTTACTGGATCGAAACCACAGGAATTTAAGTAAATACTTAGTGTTCTAGTCCCTCAGAAAGAACATGAAATCTGTTGAGTTGAAGAGGAATGGCACCATCTCAAAACAGCAAGGACTATAGAGGATATGTGTCTGTGTCAGGTATAGAAATTAGGTACATAAGAGAAGATGGTTATAGAATGTGGAAGTCCAAACAAGTTATCAGAAGAAAGGAGTGGTAGAAGAAGTGCAAGATAGAAAAGATGGGTCAGACTAAGAAATAATATTACTTGGTTAGAAAGAGGCTAAGAAAACAATCACTTTACCAGCTTTTGGAAAGTGACTTAGCAGATAACATAAGGAGACTCTAGTAGGATGCAAGGCAAAGGCAGAGAGATAAAAATATAAACATCACACACCATTCATAAGGAATGCAACAAAATGTGCACCAGTCCAAACTATATCAAAAGCAGATGGAAGGAGTTCTTCCATCAGCTTCTGAATAAAGTAAACCCTACTACACCGCCTACAGTGAAAGAAGAAGAAGAACTTATTCCAGAAGAAATGAGAGAAATGAGGTCATGGTAAATATTATGAAGATGTTGGACAAGTTAGGGCAGAAATGGTTCCAGAGGGTTCGCAAAGCAGTATAGAGAGAAAGGCATATTCCAGGTAACTGGATAATAAACATTCTACTGCCAGTGTTCAAGAAGAAGAAGGCCATTCACAGCTATGGGCAGTACAGAGGTATAAAACTCCAGTGACACTGCATGAAAGTGTTGGAAAGGGAGATTAATAAACAAACACATAAGAGTACTAGAAGGTAAGATGGGAGATGAGCAGTTCATATTCATGTGAGAATGCAGTACTACTGACCCAATGTTTGCAGTTAGACAGACAGGAAAGATGGAGTTGTAGATGAGGAAAGAACAACAGGGCATTTCTAAACTTGGAGAAAACAAATGACAATGTCTGAAGAAAGCTGATTTAAGCAGTGCTGTGACTGAAATGCATGAAGCATTAGTAGAATACATGTAGGCTATGTACAAGGACGAAATGACATAAAACAAACTGGACTCACAGAGGCATTTTTCAGTGGGTCTGGGTGGGCATCAGGGTTCAGCAGTGATCCTACTGCTGTTCCTACTGGTGATGATCTATATTAACAAATGTGTCAAATAGAACAGATTAACTAAGCTGCTGTATGCAGACAGTGCGGCATTAAAAGGAAGCTCTGAACAGAAGCTTAAATGGAAAGCAAAACTGAAAGCGCATGAGATAAATCTGAATATAGACAAAGCAAGCTGATGTCAGCAAATAGAGGAAATCAGAAGAAAGTGAAAATCAAGATAGAAGAGAAACAGTGGAAGAATTTTACAGGTTCAGTTATCAGAGATTGGCGATTGAGGAGACGAGAAATCTGAATGAGCAGGTCATAAATGAAATCAGAAAGATTACAGACAACTGGCAAAGAGTGTTAAGGGTTGTGTGTGACAGAACAATGGCAAAGAAGATGAAATGTAAGGAGTACAAACAGTGGTGTGACTTGTACTGCTGGATGGTACAGAAACATGGGCAGTGAATGCAGACTAGCTGTGGAAGTTATAGTTGATGAAGATGAAGTGCCTGTCAAAGCTGGTAAGGTACACACTGTGGGAGAAATGAATAGCTAAAGTGGCTTCAAATGCAGAAAAGATCAAAGAGAACAGATTATGATTGTTTGGGCATGTGCAAGAAAGTGGAAGACAATTTTTTCATATAGTTTCATAGGTAATTATTAGGCTTGCAGACCAGGGGACCATTGAGAACTCTAGCCTAAATTCCCAGTTGCTCCCCAAAGCGCTGTCTGGTTAAGGGATTTTCTCAGGACTACACAGTCAGTATAATAAGGACTAAGGGAATCAATCGCTGTACTACAGAGTGCCCTGGGATTATTTATATCTTCCTGAACTACAACAGGCAGCTGAGATCTCGGTTTTACATGTCATCCAAAGGGGGCACACTCTGAAGTACAGCCCCTCCACATTATGCTGTACTGCAGTGTCAATATTGGAAAAAATGAATCCAACTAACGTCTGTGAGCACAGAACCCACAGTCTTCTGATCTTCCATCTCCAAAGGTAGGTTTATTACCTGCTGGATCACTGATACAAGTGAAGGAGATTTGGGAGAGAGAGGAAAAAGGCATGGAGGAAATGATGATGTTCTGTAATGAGGTGGATAGATTGCGTGACAGACCTATGATAGGCATGACTGTTGAAGGAGGCAAGAAAATGGCAACAAATTGAGGGACGTGGTTACAGCTGACACTACAGCTTGACCCCATGTAGAAAATGGGGAAAATGGGGTTGATGATGAGTGATGATGATGATTCCTTCTTAGGAACTGACTTTGGCTTATGTGTGGCTTTTTTATAATTTTCCTGAATTTTCATAGGGTCCCCTCATCTTTAATTCTTCACATATCCTTTTTCTGTAACTGTTGCGCCTCCTTTTTACTCATCTTTTGGCAAGGTAGGTTAGATTTTCTTTTTACATTTATTTCTTTTCCCAATATTGGACTTCATTGCTTTTCTCACTTCCTGATGTCTTCATGGCAACAGCTAATGCTCTCCATATTATTTTTTATTGTTCTTCCTATGAGACTAAAGTCCAGCTTTTCTTAGACACAATAAATGTTCCTTTTGCACTTTCACACAAAGATGTTAAGTAGATGGCATTAGATGGCATGCCACCTCTGTCTTTGCTTTGGTAGACCCCAGAGTATTAGAACCGTTGTCAGTAGGGAGGATCTTTGGGTCACATACATGTTTTACCCAGTCTAATGTACTGCTTCCCTCTTTGTTTTTTCCTTATTATTACCCATTAATGTTTTCTTTTCTGTGTCTTCCCTTTTTCATGGTGTTTCCTTTATATATTCAGTATCAAAGTTATAATAATCATCTCTCACTCTCACTTTATGAGCATAATGCTTCTTAACTCACAGAACTCCGCACTACACTTAGTTTTGGTGTCTCCTGCTGCTTCATTAATTGAGTTGCAGTCTTTACCAAATTAGGAATATAGACAATAGGCAAGAGTGTCTGGAATTTATTGGAGACAACTGGCAAAGGAACCAAGGTATTGGGAGCAGATAACTAGAGAAGGAAAGATGATAGAATGGGAAGACAGCAAGAATTTATTTGGACTGCAGGTTAGAGATTGCCTTCCTTATCAAGGACCCTTGTCAGGGTCAAATGAAAAAACTTTTCCAAAGCTGACTACAATCTCCTCAGAGCAGGTATAAGCAGCTTCACAGCCACCATCCCTTCAATTGGAATTAACACTAATGTCCAAGCCTACACCAAAAAACTATATGATCACCTACATAGCTGTATAGACTCAGCAATACCTGAGAGGACCAAATCATCTTCCTCAAGGAAAACTAAACCTGTCTGGTGGACAGCAGCAATTAACAAACACTATAATAGGAAACAAATGCTGTCCAAGGCCAAGAAGGAACAGGTGCTAAGTTGGAAACAATCTCTCCTTTGTCTGAACAAGCAAATAACGTCAATAGTGAAATCCTCTAAGGTTAACTTCGAGTCCAAATTGGTCACATCCACCAAGGACAATCACATGGCTTTCTTCACATATGTCCGCAATCTCAAAGTCAACACCCAAATCTGCTCTAAACTGGTGGTCAATAACACCAGATACACATATGAAATAGATATAGCCAACCTGCTGGCAGACAGGTTAATTGAAAACGTCATCTCCCCCCTTCCCCCCATCAGTAAACCAGGACATCCCCAGCACCTGCCCCCCTTCCCTCATCATCAGGGAGCAGGTCCTTAATGCCCTCTCAAAAGCAGAAAATACAGTCTCCATGGGACCCGATAACATCCCTGGTTGTATCCTACATGAACTCAGGCATGAGCTCTCAGCTCCATTAGATACCCTATTCAACCAAAGCCTGAGCACCAGCTTCATCCCAGATGAATGCAGGACAGCCACTGTCATCCCTCTACACAAAGGTGGAGCATCCACTGACCCAGGCAATTATAGGTCCATCAGCCTAACTAGCCTGATCTGCAATGCCATGGAATGCATTATCATGGACCTTATAAACAAGGACATTGGCAACCTCCAAATGCATGATCCCACACAGTTTGGTTTTGTCAAAGAGAGATCATGCCTGTTAAACCTGGACGACTTCTTTGAAACAGTCACCAAAACCATGGAAGAGGGGAAGAAGGTGCATATCTTTTGAATGTTGTAAGGATGAATGTAACAGTACTTGTGGACTGGGAGACCAGGGTGGTGGTCTTCATTTTCAAAAAGAGGGACTGCAGTGTATTTTCCAGATATAGACAGCTTGCACTCTTCAGCATTCCAGAGAAAACATATACCAGAGTACTTGAAAGGGGACTTCAGGCTTTTTTATTCAGAAAGAATCATGCAGATTCATCCTAAACCATGAATTAGTGAATTGATTCTGTCTTTAAAAGATAATTGAGGAGTTTTAATAGTTTGACTATACTGTCTGCATGTTATTTGTGGTTTTGCAGAGGACATGTAACAGTGTACCTGTCTTATGAGAAGCACTGAGAATGTAAACGATTATAAGACCACTGCTGATTGACATTAGTTTTGTGCATTTGAGGAGTGACTGCTGCCTCTATATTCTTTGCATTAAGTACAAAACATTCACAGATGAGACCTCAGATATAAAAGACAACAAATGTGCTTCTTCATGGAGCATCTAGGCTGTCTTTCCAGGATGAAGTGAGGAGCTGAACAATTTAGGAGACTCTCCAATTATACCTACAGTGCCTTCATGTCAAGAAATGTCACCTAAAGTGCTTTTGGCACCTTGTGAAGAATTTTATTGAGTGGTTCAGACACAACCTGCTAGGAGAAGATCCAGGGCAGACCCAGGGCAGATCCAGGGCATGCTTGCGAGGTTATATCTTATAGTCTGCCTAGAAATGTCTAGCGATGGAGATCAAGTTAGGATGAGCAGGACACTATTGCTGGGGCTTTGCAAGTCAGGGCTACCATGGTCTACTTGCTATCACTGTGACCCTCATCATGACATGTGCTTCAGAAAAATGAATGAATTAATGAATGAATGAAAGAATGAATGAATGAATGAATATTTCTCTCAACACTGACACCTAGTTTTCATTCTTCTCCAGACACTTGGTTCTAGAGGAAGCTGTGGTACCTCATTTTCTAGCCCACCTTCCCCATGTCCCACTGTACCAGGAATTCTCACAATCATGCAGTCATCTCCTATTTCCTCACTTACTTCCCATGACCCATAATCACCATTCCTATTTCCATTTAAATTTATTTTCCAAATATTACATAGTCCTTTCTCTATAGATAAACACTTGTAAGTATAGCCAGTATGAATCATCTCTTACTTTCCAGTCACTGCTTGCATGCAGTATCATTTATATACTGCAAGCCCTACTATATGTTTTCTTATTACTATATGTCTTTTGCTATCACACCCTCTGATCTACATTGACACTGAAATTTAACCATTATTACATGCAATATGCCTGTGTACATCACTTATATAACCCGCCCCAATTGCATGGTGCAATACCCAAATTCTACCTACTTTCCCCAACCCTCATCTCAGGCAAGAAGAGACAAGTTTCTGCTATTTTTGACTACTGTGCTTCCCCCACTGCTCTTCACTTCACATGCAGATGAGTGTGTGTGTGTGTGTGTGTGTGTGTGTGTGTGTGTGTGTGTGTGTGTGTGTGTGTGTGTGTGTGCACGCGCGCTTGTATGTGTGTGTAGTGGCAGTAACATACACTAATGAATTAGTGGACAGATCATCTATACTCACTTTTTAACTAAAAATGTAACATTTTGATGTGACTAGAACAAGCAGGCTAAACCATTTATGTAGTACTCGGGTACTCATACTGGTAGACACTGAACAACAGATTTCAAAATGTCATTAAAAATGATAGTTCTGACATCAGTGAAGTCTAGTCAATCCTAATAATACTCTCTTAATATGTCAGCTTTGACTATTGTTCTCTGCTTAAATCTGTCTGAGTTTTACAGGACTTGTATCAGAATGATAACTGCAATCTGATGGATCGTCCTAACCCTTCTAAAATTATTTTGAACCTGGTGGCTACATGGTAAACCATTCACCTCGTTAAGGAAGGAAAATAATGCCACAAACAAGACAAAAGTGTCAGGTTTTGGAAACAGCATGGCATGAATCCAAAAACATAAAAATTAACTAACACACTTGCTATACATTCATAGCCCTAAGAAATCAATGCAAGAGAAATACAAAATTTGTAATTTAGCAAACAGATGAGCAAATTGATCAATTTTCAATATCAACCAAGATAAAAAATGCTGTACAGTATAATTTGCATATACGTAATTGAAAAGATCAAATAAAATTTACCAGTTTACAGTTTTTTGCATCTAGATATTAGAAAACTAGAGAAACACACATTTTTCATAGATCCTTCACATTCTGCATTTCCATCTCAAACTTCTTGTAGGACATATTAAAGGCACACAGCATATCTTGCTAATCTGATTTACCACTGTGTACAAATTAAAGGCATGGCATATCCTGCTAGTCTGATTTACCATTGTGTACAAACACAAGAAACAATGATTCTTTTCTCAGAAGAAATCTATGAATAGCTGTTATTTTCTTTCTCCAAACTGCAGTCTGCCCCGTATCCTAGTTTACACTTTAACGGTACAAGATGAGCATTTAATTATCAAGCCTTCAAGTCATCTGGCCTTCAAGTATATGAAGTAAAGCCAGAAACAGCAATAAAAGCACTAAGAATTTTGGGATTGCCAATATTGTTATGAAACCTTGTTCCACCCCTCCTGCGAACTATTCTTTGCACAGACTATCATATGGCAGATGTTTTCTTATTTTGTTGGCCTGCAGTTATTTTATACATTGACACTATAAAGTCAGGCATCACTTAGGATTTATGTAACTGTCACATTAATTATATGTTATTCTCCCTCTCCCATCCATTATTTTCTGCCACTATGTCCATTAATATGCTCCACTGATCAGATTTGTACTCCAAAATGTTCTACAAGGCATATAGTGTGGTACAAATATTTGTTTATTAATTTCCAGATATTAGAAGTGCTCCAGTCTCAAGTTTTAAAAGACCACTGTCTTGAAGCCAGGGACTCAAGTTTCTTACATCTTGTACAGGCTGATGTTCATGCTCAAATAACAGTTTGGGCAGCAGCTGCCTTATCTTTCTCGGACATATAACTCAGTTCTGAATGAGGTCATATGGCAGCTGTGGGGAGGAACTAGGAGGGATGGTGAGTGTTGCTTATGACAGCAATTGGGAAGGAGAATTATGTTTTAGGAGTGGGACTGGAGTTTTAGGGTTAGGGAGAAGGACAGGAGTTTTAAAGTTATGTAGTAGAGTAGAGTTAGGTTTATTGAGTGATCAGAGAATTTAGTTTTAGGGAGAGGGATTGGAGTTTTAGGGTTAGAGAGTGATTGGGGACTTTACAGTTGGGGGAATGGAATTTTAGGTTTATGGAGAAATCAGGGATTTCAGGTTTAGGGAGGGGGTATGGAGCATAAGAAAACTGGACAGAGCCACAAATGATTGAGGGACAACGGCGCAAAAATAAGGGCAGATTTTAAATATTGCTCTTATAAACTTAAAACGTTGCTAGAATGACAGGTTTTACGTTAACATGCATCTTCTGAAGGATATGAAGCCTGAAACTCAAATGTCTGTCATTATTTAATGACTTCAGTTCCCAGTGATTTGCCAGAAAATCATAAATGTTATGAGGAATGGAGCAAAAATATGAGCCGAAAATCAGGACAGTTGAGAGGCATGGAGTAGTGTTTTAAGGTTAGGCAGTGAAGACTCAGTTTAGGAATTGGGTGGATGCTTAGGGATAGATTTAGGGCTTTTGTAGGACTATGCAGTTTCATATGGTTAGGTGTTAGGAGGGCTAAGTAGTAAGTAAGATCAGGGTAATTGAAGACAGAGCATTTGCCTTTTCCAGCTAGTGGCCAGGAGCAAGTGTGTTCCAAGCAGCTAGCACAGAAGTACATGTAATCGAACCCCATTAAAACATCACTTTACATGAGAAATAAGTAATGGACTGCCGCTTGTACAATATGTAACAAAAACAAATGGGGTAGTATTACAGGAACAACAGCAAGAGAAAATGACCAAGAACAGTGCAATGAAAAGTACAACTGCAAAGTCTTGGGAACTTTTTTCTGTTCCATGGTTCTTCGGTGTTCTCATTTTAAGGAACTGCATCTGGGATTAAGTAATCCATTTTTACCTTCCAAGTGCCATCTTTTAAGATGTATGATATAGACCATAATCTGAAACAGTCTAATGAAACCTATTAAATGCCTGAAAAAACACAGCTGTGGAGGTCACCAGCTGTGGACTAATCATTATAAAAGGTTTCACACCAGTTCAGGACAGATATTTATCAGGCTACAAGACTAGCTTAAAGGGATAAGGCCTTCTTTAAGAAAGGCAGGAAGGAAGGAATATGGAGTGCATATCAATTGTATTTGCCTGAGTGACTTCTAATAAATCATTATGTTATGTCATGTTTAATTGCCAGTAGGAATTCCTAAGAATACATTACAATGTGTACACATTTTTGTAAATTACTGCAAATGTGTAAGACCACTTCCTTTCTTGCAGTAGATTACAAAACAAAACCAAAGTGATGCATTTTCATGGTTTTCTTAAATGACATCACAAAGGGGAATGTTTGTTTCCTATGGAACATAACTACACTGGAAATAATACTTTTGCATCTGGGAAAATCAGTCTGTACATTTGCACAGTGCACATTTTACATGGTAATAAAAAAATTTGAAGATTATCATAATGATCAGGAGGTTGGTAGTGCAAAATAACGGATGGGATTTTCATGTGGATGCTACAAAAGTATATACTATCTCAGTATATGTATGTTTGAATCTTTTTTTTCAAACTATAGAATGATATAATTAAAAAACTAAGGTTATGCTTTAATTTTTAAGACTGAGTAACATAGGATCATAGGTTCATAGGTAGGTACTAGGCTATTGGCCCTGGGGCCTATACAAGCCCAGCCAAAAAGGTACCCTGGCTTTTGCCACCTAAGAAAATTATTTTCCTGTGCCACTGTCGAGCAGAACCACAGAGGTGATCCCCGGGGTGAATTTCCTATTTCCCATCTAATCATCAAGATTTTTCTTGAAGAGTGCTAATGAGGAGCTTTGTTTGATATAGATAGGTAGTTTATTCCAGAGTATGGGAAGTCTTTGGGGCAGGAATCTATCTCTTCGGCATGTTCTGTTTATTGTGGTGACAAGGTTTAGGTCCTTAGAGCATGTAGCTCGGAGGGATTGGGATTTCTTTAAGTGGAGCATGTCCAACAGCTCTGGGTTTGACATAGCTTTGTATGTTAGGCAGAGATCACCTCTGAGTAGGCGAAATGCGACAGAGTATAGCTGGAGTTTTTTGAGACGGTCTGTATAGGGCATCTGTTTGAGGCCAGTAATCCTCTTTGTGAGGGTATTTCTGTGGCCTTTCCAGTTGTTGTAGATGTCTTGTGAGGTACATACCAAAAGGGACGTTGTACTCTATAATGGGTCTAATGAGTGATGAGTAGAGGGGAACAATGACCTCTTTTTTTCTGGATGAGAAACCTTTTGTGATGAGGTGTGCCACGTAGAAGGATTTCCTGACTACTGTGGCGATGTGATTATCAAAGGAGAGACTACTGTCCACCCGTGTCCCAAAGTCTCTTATCACACTTTCGGTGTTAAGTAGACTACTGCCTATGTGGTAGTTCATGGGTACAGAGTTTTTACCAAAGGGGATGACAATGCACTTTTTGGCATTGAGCTTGAGGCCATGGCTTTGACACCAGGCATCTGTCTCAACAATTCAGAAACTGGGTATTTCTGTAATAATAAACAATAACCCAAAACTAATGATGTTATACCAGTTAATACAACAGTTAGTTACATGCCACAGCGGTTGCTTCCAATTTAAAAAAAATCACCTAATATACAACCAAGATGTTGTACATCAGTTGTCTTCCAGAAACCCTTCTTCTCATAAAAAATGAAGGTTTCTTTAGGAATAACATTCTAGTTTTGAAAAAATGTTGTTAAACATCAGTAAAGTAACAGTACCATCCTTCATTATGTCTAGGAAACTCTATGCTATTAACCCACTTATGAATTAATGCTGGTAAAAGAAGAAATGCTTTCAGATCCAATGGAGAAAAGCAAGTCTTTCTTGGGAAGTATCTCTCACATTTTGTCTTAGAGGAGGTCATTTACAGTGTGCTTATCTGTCATTAAGGCACACATTATTTCTTTTCTTATCAAATTTCTTATAATTTCTACTCTCATAAAACCATATACCAATAAGTTATATGAAAATAAGAACTATCTTGGATAAGAAGTTGATAAAGCAATTAAGATGCTGCTCCTATTGTAAGGATTTAGATAGAAAAGATGTTTGTATAACTGAAAAATGGATTACACAATTGTATCAATCTAGCTTTTAATACTTATTATTTGTATTCTTAAAACCAGTAACTCTAAAATTTAACAATCTAGCTGAAACAGAAACAATTAAATAAATTACCTTAAAACACATCACAGAAACCCTCGAGAACTTCCCTTAGACATTTCTTCTCAAAACCTACAAAGATGACATTCTGACCATGCAGAACTAAGAAAAAACTTTCTAAGCAATTTTTTAAGAGCCACTTGAAAATAGGCTATTGAATCATGAAGACAAATCTGAGAAAGTAGTGAGTTCTTAAAGAAATTAGGAAAATGATATCTGACTATTAAGGTTTAGATTATTGCAATGGGTTAATTGCTGATTTAAACATATTTTAAGAGAAATTCATTAAGTTCATGTTTTGGAAGCTTTTTATTAGTCATCTTCTAATCAGTAAATCAGTCAAGGCATAAATATATCTCCATATATATATATATATATATATATATATATATATATATATATGCACACACACACACGGTCCATGTCATTGTGAAATTGATCAATTTACTTAGTAAAACAGTATGCATGTGCAGGAGGCAGAAATCAAACTACTTTCATGAGGTCAATTATCATTTTTAAATTGTGGCCAATGGCAGGGAATGATTGCATTCATAGGTTCATAGGTTACTACTAGGCTAACTGTCCTTGTGGGCCATTTTAAGCCTAGCCAATTATCCCATGTGAGAATCAAACCCTGCACCTTGTGTCTATAAAGTAAACACCTTAACCATTAGGCCACCCTCCCTCCCTCAGCAGACTGACATATGTTACTTCTTCCAGGAATACCATATGCACACAAAGACAGACACAGACACAATCAGAGAAACATGTGTGTATGCACATGCACAGACAGACAGAGACAGGCACAGTCATGCACAGACAGACAGACAAAGACAGACAGACACACACACACAAACACACACACACACACACACACACACACACACACACACACACACACACACACACACACACACACACACACACACACACACACACACACACACACACACACACACAAACAAACAATGCATTGAACATCCTGTAGGTTTATCACACACACATACATACAGCATGCACAAACATACACACACACACACACACACATATATATATATATATATATATATATATATATATATATATATATATGGATCCCCTTCAAATCATCGAATGATCATAACATCTAAGCTCAAAACATTGAGACTATAACATCTAAAACCCATAACGTCTAAAACTCATAACATCAAAGTTCATAACATTGAAACTTTGCATCACAACTT